>NW_020439189.1:238033-264231 GCF_000699045.2 Agrilus planipennis | reverse complement strand
AGAGATTTGCGGACAATGAAGAAGTAATCGAAGCTGTAAATGGTTATTTTGAGGAGCTTGACGAATCAGTCTATAGAGATGGCATTAATAGACTGGAACACCGCTATGAGAAATGTATCAGCCTTGGAGGAGATTATGTTGAGAAATAAAAAAAAAAAATTTTTAAAAACCTTGTTTTTCTTGGTCAGGCCGGAAACTTATCAATCCACCCTCGTACTTGTAACTATGTCAAAATAAAATAACATGTGATTTTCGATTGAGGGTCTGTAAGGTTCTGTAATTTCCACTAAAACTTAAGTTTGTTGTCGGGTCGGAAACGTGAAATCCTTTTCTCGTGGCAAATGTTTCGAAACGTTTCAACGTAAATGGTTCAGTAGCTTTTCTGTGAATCCGAGCAAATGCTTTCAATCAGCAACTGAAAATGTGTAGCTTACATTTGTAAAATGTTTTTTGTGTGTTTTCCACTAATTGCTCCACAAAAGCGTTCTTTCCTCACAAACGCTGCCGTGTATTGATCCTTTAAATTTTTAATTTGTAATTAGCAAGAAATGGTAGATTTGCTATTCAATTTTTAACTGCGGTGACTTTTATTTGCATTGTTCCTATTAAATGAAAAAAAAAGATCTTTTACCCAATTAATAAATAAATTCTACTAACCTTAACTAATAAAGAAAAGGTTAGAAGCGTTCAAAATGTGGTGTAACATGCGAATGATGAGGATACCGTGGATAGAGAAGGTTAGAAATGAATAGGTATTAGAAAGAATAGGAGAACAGAGGACTCTATGGAAATCAATAAGAAATAGGCAAGAAAGGTTGAAAGGACACCTTCTCAGGTCTGACGGTCTAGTCAGAGACATATTAGAGGCAGAAACAAAAGTTAAAAGGAATAGAGGTAGACCTAGATTAGATTACTATTCGCAAATAGTTAAGGATGTGGGATGTTCTAGTTTTAGGGAAATGCGAAGATTAGCTCAGGCTAGAAAAGAATGGAGGTGCGTGTCCAACCAGTCTTAGGACTGACTACCTTATGATGAAGATTAACTTTAACTAGTAGTGTCTGTGATTAAAGTTCGACCAATTATATGCCACTTTATTTTATATTTCGTTTACTTTCTGTAGCGATGTGACCTTCAGTTTGACTGGCGCAAAGTAGAAAAGAACAGCACTAGGCCAGAGAAGGAAGGAGACCACTGACGGCCAAACTCAACCGGTGAGGAGCGTATAATCCGTACAGTACTGCACGGAAAAATTGACTATTTGATCCACTACAATTGCATTGCTCAAATGTGCTGTTATTGATACCATTTACTACTGAAAATATCAACGAGATGTTTATTTATATTTGAAGACATATTAAAGGCATTAAGGCTTGTTTTCGACTAGCACTACTATTCATGATTGAACAAAACTGTTGGTATGTACTGTATGAAAAAGTATGTTTAATGAACAAGAGTTGAGAGTATAATGAGCTTTCTTCTCCATACCTACGATTTTGCCAGCGCGCATTCAAGACATTGGAAGGGGCACATCGCTAGAGAAAGTAAATGAAGTATACATCATATTAAGTAAAAAAGTATGGCTAATTCCACGATAAGCTTCTTCGATGTTTGTGAGTCGATATTGGCCATATTAAAAGGGTGTCAATTTTTAAAAAAGTTTATCGTATATAGGGACGAGTTTCTTTGATATTATTCCACAAATTATCTAAAGATAATAAATAATTTTTGGTACATACATATGTTTAAATATACCCAAGGGTATTATACTGCATTTGATTCTGTTACCTATAACTATAGCTTTCATAATGGATCCTGTTGGCCTGTTATTACTGAACGCGCGTCAACGTAGGTTGAAACTGTGATGGTACATATCTGTAATAACCGTCGCCATTGTAATACCGCTAATTATTCAATCAGGTCTGTATACCACGTTGACGTTACTAAATCCCACTGATACCACAAAACCGACCCTGTGTTGTACACAATAATAAACGTTGCACGCGAAAGCGGTTTGACATTATTTTTGGTCGACCATGTGTCGTGTACAGAACCATTAAATTCCACAATTTAATGATATTTATTTTCGAACAAGCTCACAGAAATTCACACCCCAGTGTCTCAATTCCACCGTGAAATGTGCAGGAAAGATAAATCATTCCAAAAATCTTTTTAAGTATTGGATACAATTGTTTAAAGTAGAAGTAGATGCTTGAAGGTAGAGAGAAAGAAGAACTTATATTATTCTTAAAAATATTTTGACAAGATACAGTGTAAACTCTTTATAACGTCACTCGATTTAACGACAAACTCCTTAAAACGTCGAAATTGCTTGACTTTGGTTGGTTTACATTGTTTTCTATACAATATTACACTCTATATAGCGTCACGCTCACTCTATTTAACGACAACAATGCGGCATTATAAATCATTGAGCAGTACTTTCTAAGTTGCCGAAATAGATAAGAACTGCAGCTGTGTACGTTGTTGAAGAAGACGATCCTGTCCCTCCACCAAGCATCAAACAAGCACTTGATGCAGCGAAACTATTAAAAAAATACTTTTTATATAATCAAATTGATCCAGCAGTATCTCAAGATATGAGTAAGATACGTAACAAAATACAATTAAAATATTGGAGCAGCAAAAAACATCAGACGAAGATAACAGGCTATACGCAATGTATGAATAATAATGTTCGTGTGCAAAATGTGTATTATATTGGTAAATGCATATTATTATAGAATAGTAAAATAATATCTTTTATTTCTCTCCATTTAACGACCACTCTTTATAACGCCGAAAAATGTTCAGTCCCTTAAGTGTCTTAAGAGTTTACACTGTATCTCAAAAAAATTAATTGAAAGTGAGGTAAACGCTAATTGTTTATACTAATTAATCATCCGTCGCAAAAAGGATATGGATCCTTGAATAAATTACTTAAAGAATATAGATGTTCTTGTAATACAGTTTTTAACGACCGAGCATGTCGCCCTTTGTACCTTCCCCTTGCAAGTCCTACATGTACTAGAACTATCCTACAAACTGGCGGTATTTTGAAATTTCTGTACTAATTGTTGTTATAACAAATTACGGCTAATTACTTAGCGAATATTTGCACTTGATCGAGCATCGAGCGTCCCCTTTAAACCAATGATGGGTAAATTTCTGTCGACTTGTCAATTATTCCTTCAATAAATCTACTGCTGCGTTGCGTTGCTATTGGCAGGGGTTTCCATAAATCACGGCCTTCTATATAAAGCAAAGGGGCCAGTTTACTGCCCTGGTTGATAGAATTGGGTCGGGACGAAGAAGACTAATAATATCTTTAAAAATTCCATTAGTTTTCCCGACTGTTTCACATTTCGTTCTATAGACAAGTTGTCGTTTTGTTTTTCTGATAAATTAGCGTACACAAAAAGGGAATTCTTTTAGTTTTCAATTTCTGTGGGTGCTGTGTAGAGAATTATGAAAGGGTATTGTGGTCTACGAACGGATTAAAAACAGAAAATTATTTTTTTGAAACAGAAATGATTGTTTTGTAATTTAAAGTCGTCAGGAATGTTGTTAAACTTTCTTTATAATTTAACTGCTCGGTCTTGTACAAAAGCGGCATACCAAGGGAAGAAACAGACATGCTAGGCCATCATTCTAGCAAAACAAAAGACTCTAAAATTAAAGAAATCTATATAACATTCGACGAATTGTTTTATATAGTTTAGTAAATGATCTAGTAGTGTGGAAAATTAAATATGAATGCAAAAAAATAAATTTGATCGTTTATTTTTTCGAAGAGAAAACTAAAATCAAGAAGTGGGTAGACGAACGCCAAAATTAAATTTGGATCTGAAGACAATTAATCAGAACAAATGTTGCAAAAGACAATTCAACATTAGTATGAATTTTGTACTGTAATACAATACAATGCATTACTTTATTTTCTTTTTCTTTTTATCAAAACTTCAATCTTGAAGCATAACACCTTCATCCTTCATATATCCATGTCTTCAGTTATAAAATTTATTTATTAGGCCCATCTTAATGCTAGAAACGGCATATAAATGTTTAATTTTTATTTAGAACCTAAGTGAAGATTTCAATCTGTTTTTATTCTTTATTTTATTTATGAATTAATCAAATTGATATTGATATTCGTTCTAGGTAAAATAGAAGGTGATTTATCCATGGCACGTGTTTGCCAGGCGTCCCATAATTACTAGTTCCTTGTATCTCCTAATAGAAAGGTAGGCGTATTATACTTTTTCTTCCCTAATTATGTAGGAATTGAGTAAAGTAGGTACATAATCATATAATTGGTACCAATTAAACTAGTTAATTCAAACCATAGTCTATTCAAATGGTCGGTGACAAAATTGAATCAACTTTTTGGTGTTGCGGTTGTAAGCATATTCCCCTATGCAGGACACTCAATTGTCAGCTACCCCAAATGTTAGGTAGCGGCGTTTAGAAAAAGGGCCAGCAATGTTTTAAAAACCACCTGCAAGAAATATTGAAAGTGTGGTCGATCTTCTCAATATTACATTGCAGAAAACAGCAAAAAATAAATTAAATTAGATATGATCATAAGATTACGGTAGGAAGAGGCAGCACGAACGCAGTACTTATATTATTTATCCGACATCGTGATTTAAGATTCTAAGGGTGTTATTAGAACCCCCGCGAACTCGCGGCCAGGTAATTATATTGTCTTCAAATGTACACCACCCACTTGACGGTCAGTGGCAGTAGTGACCTAACCGCTCGTTTTGGTAACTAGTGCTCGGGGAGACTTAACAGCATAAGGGAACGTACTCATACTACGTGACTCATTTTTTAACCCCCTTCACCCCTCGGTAATAACCCGTAGTGCATGCACAGCCCCCCTCCCCTCTAGTTTTCACGTAGTAATTCATAAGTATAGTTTTAAATCATTTTTAACAAATAGGAAATTTTGAATTTTGAAAAAATCGCGACATTTCCCTAAAGGGTATTGTCTAAGTTACGAAAACCTAAGCTCCTTCCCCTGTGACTAAACGGAGTATTTTTTAAAATCCCCTCCCCCCCCTGATAGATCACGCAGTATGAGTACATTCCCTAATATACATAGAAGGGATGTTTTCAAAACCAAAATTAAAAAGTTTGACGGAAAAGCAGAAATTTTTCATAACTCGAGTTTCCACTGTTTCGAACTTAGCTGATTGCGTTTAGAGGGTTGGAATTAGGGAAGTTAGATTGTGTTCGTGATATATTAAACATATGTTATTCATACGATATGTTATTTAGATTTATTCTTTTTTGGAGCTAATTTCCTACGCTCCATGTGTTTCGTCCCCATCTTTACCTAAGTGACACGTACCTGAACTCCACAAATCCTTGAAATAGAAGTAGAGCCATAAAATCTCCCTGCATGTCGTCTCTTTCTCCTGTTAAAAAGAAAATTCCGTCGTAGGCTTCGGGTCGTAATTCTAACGTGATCTGAACGTGCTTGTAAGCACCGCGCAATGTTGGTAACGCCAGCCAACTTGATCCACTAAAACGGGGCGACCGGATTTCTACATCTGCAAAAAAAAAATGATTAAATTATTATTGTTATTAATCTTACATAAAATAAGAGTCCTAAAGAAATTAAGTAAAAATGAATTAAGCTTCCAGCAAGCCGCAAGTTACTAAAGTTAGTCCTTTTTTTAAGAAATTTAAAGTTGATGTCCTGATTCGGGTCTAAAAACCTTCTTAACGTTTTAATAGTACGAGTGGTGAGCTTCTTCAAAGGTCCTTCTGTTTCCGTTGCTGAATGAGGACTACCAGTGATGCAACGGAAGTGTCATAACGGAAACAGAAACGAAAGCAGAAGTAAATAGTAAAACTTTTGCAGAAGCGCAAACGGAAGGGGATGCGGAAACGGAAGTGTAATGATTTTTTTTTTGGCTTCAAAATTGCACTTTTAATTTGAAACTTACAACACTGAGCAAACACTACACAAAATAAATAAACGCTACAACTGCATTGGTTGGTTTAGGCCCTAAACTATAATAAAGCCCAACATGCAACGAGCAATTCCATTTAAATTTCGTTCAAGTTCAGCCAATAGATATAAGTAATAAAATTTTACGACTTATTTTATTGTTTCGATATATTGATTTTAAGAAAGATGAGAAATACAATTTTGTAAAGTTCCGGTAAACTTCTGCTTTAAAAAAGCGGAACTAGATGCAGAAGCGGATGTGAATTGCGGAACTTCTGTAATTGCGAAAGCAGAAGCAGACGTCTTAATCCGAATCAGAGCAACATCAGTTCACCAACTGATCGTGAAAGCCTTTACCAATTTGTCAATTTTTAAGATTTTACCACTTGCTTTTTAATTACATATATATTGCAGTGTGTATTTCTTCTTTCTGCAAGTGTTTTTTTTACTAGCTCTTGTATAAAACTTCCGTCAGACGCATGTTTAAATGCAATGTAATTTGGTATTTTAAATTGGAAAATATAACGTACGTACTACGTACTAACAATACTAATTGGATTGGGCGCGGAGAAGGCAGTCGAGAGGCGGGACGGAAATACTTAACGAACGGTGAATTAATTAAAATTCGAAGGGTTGATTAATTAAAAAGCATAATGATATTTTGAAAATTTTGACGTTGAATAGGTGACTTGAAAATACCTGTAGAAAACTGTGCTTTCCGGGAATGCAAAATTAACGCACGTTGCTGACGGCAACTTTTCATTTATGTGAATAATTTTAGTATTTTATTTCCTTGAAATTTTAATAATGAGTTTTTTTAGTAATAATTAACATAAGCATTTCTTACCCGCGACTTGGTCCAAGCGAATCACGTACCATTTAATTGTTTATAATAAATACTAGAGATAAGCCGGATACCTACTTTTTTTTTTAGTATCCAGGCGGTACAGGATAATAACGGCATGACGGTACTGCATAATGAAAATTGATAATTAAGATTGTATTGGGATAGGGCGTTTGTCCTTATTTGTATTATTTATTGATTATTATACTAAATTATTTGTTATTTCCAAATGGTTATTGTGTTTACCTTATCTTGTGAACAAGCATACATTAAAATAATTCGAAGTGGTCTGTATTCTGTCGAAACTGCCAGATCGAAATCACCACTTGGACCTTGTTGGAGCATACGTAATCCTAAAATGTGCTACAGATGGCGTTTACCGCGCCATTTGTAGTATTTTCTAAAGCATACATTAGTTTGGCCAAACTGCAGGCCCTTGGCGAAGTATTCTGTTTGGGGCTTCCGATTAACCAACTGCTTTCCCAACAGCTATCTTATATATATTTGGCAGCAAACTTCATGATACTTTGTCTTCTTCAAATAATATCCCTAAATGCGTAAGAAACGCTTAGAATTTAGGCATGTGATCAGATGGATACAGCAGAAGCAATTTTTCAGTATTTTTATTTGTAATATTCTTTTTGTCTAAAAAGTTTGTGACAATATTTGGTATTGAATTCCAACGTTCTACAATCATTTTGAGTTTATCTCGTAAAAAATCTGTAATTTTATCTTAAAAGCTTAGAGATTCTTTTCTATAAAAGATATTTATATCAAAGCTCGCTGTTACAGCCCGCATAGACGAATGGTCTTCCAGTTTCTCAAGCAGTTTTACCTACAGGCGTTTTTACACGAAATTTTGAAAGAAGTCTATTTTTAACATTTATTCTAATCAATAACACAAGTTGAAAATACCAACTGAGCAGATGTTCGGGAGGAGCATCCCCCGCATGCTCTCCATTGGCGAGGTTTCTTCCGAACTCTTACAATTTCTGTGTTTGTTGGATATATCAGGTTTTGATTAATAATAACTTATTAGTATGATTTTGTCACCCTGCAGACTTTTAGTGATTACAAACATTACAGGATCGCTTCAACGGTTTCAACTCAACCCTCTCGTTGAAAATCCGCCAACCAAAAATTAAAATTGCAGTGGTTTACAGTTTAAATTACTTTTGTGGTTTGGGACGTTTGTGAGGGTGGTATTTAATGGAAAAGCCGTTAGAATGAAGGCCTGAACCATTAACCCTAGTGGTTTTGCCGAGTACACGGTTATCCACTGCTCGGCAAAATCACAATTCGTTGCATATCTAATGAATACAATTGTTATAATTGATAAAAAATTCAAAAGAGTAGCCTAAATTACTCCAGACAGCCTTGTTATGTCTGTAAAGCCGTTCAAATCGGTTAAACGTTTTCAAATCATTCCAGAGAGGCATACTGTCTTTTGTCTTTTTAAGGTTATGTACGCCTTGAAAATTAGGATTCTCTCTAATTAGATGCATAAAGGAAAAAATATTCAATATTTAATGAATTTGGTTTTTGTGAAGCATTTGTTTTTTAAACAACAAAGTTGCTTTTAATGTTCAATAAATGTAGGATTTACCGATTTACTATACAATTGTTTCCGCTTGACAAGCCTTCGTCAGTACCTTAGAGATTCTTGACAAAGGCTTAACAATCTACTGTTTGTTTCAAGAAGTTAGAGATATGCCCCTTCCCTTTATTAGGATGCGCCGAGCATAATTCCAAATTCAATTATATTTGTCCGGGGAGCTCATTTCTCCACCGATCATCGAGCGAGAACTAGACAAAAGTGTACAGTACCATTTGCAAAATTATTTAAAATGCCTCGTTAAAATTTAAGAATATGCTTTATTTAAAAGCATATTTGGCCAAAAATAATAACAAGTGAATTAACTTAACGTTCTACACACCTATAAAACTTTTGCTTTGCTTTCTTTTATTAATTTATATACCTTTTTGTTTTAACAAATTGCTAAACATTTTCGTCTAGTACTGAACAGTTCTAGCCGATCTCCTAAGACCGCCCATCGAGAGCTCTGCTCGTTCAAGCTTGTTCCAACTATTTCTGTCTTGCTCACGCCTAGTGTGTATTCTTTCTATCTTCGCGCAGATTTCTTCAAGGTCACAATTCTAACAAATTGAAATGGACTGTACATTACAATTTAAGTATTTATAAAAGATACTGTGATAACTAAAAAACGTTCTCTTCTTGTTTTAATGATATTTTTATATTTTTTTATTTTCCAAAAGTGCATTTTAAGGACAAGTCACAATCTTAAAGAAAAAGGTGTTTTAAAAAAATAAAAATTTCACGGCACTAACTTTGACTTACGTCACTCTCAATGTGCCGTGATGCCTACATTATCTGTCTGTTCGAAATTCTCGTGTATTCATGAAAAGCTACTCTACGTGCTTTTCAATCATTTTCCCGATGGAATGTAATTGCAATTTTGGCAGAGGAAAGCTAATTAGGGCGGATATTGGCACAATCTCCGAACTGAGAAAACATACTCGCCTGTTTCTGGTCGTTTCAATTCTCTCATAGGCCTGTTTGGAATTTGAAATACGTACGAAGGAATTGACTGCGGCAATAACGCAACGCGCAGTTATGGAAATTTCAACCTCATATAACCACCCGTTCACCACGCTAATTACAATTCCTGTTTGTTATTGTTCCTCAAAATTAATTGCTTCGTTCATCAGGTGAGAAGTATCGAACATTGTTTCGATTATCTTTTATATTCTCACGGCGGTTGTTCCGTCGCTATTCGCCGAAACGTTTCTTTTTTTTTGTTAAGGTTATGTTTTTTATTTAATTACAGATTTAAGTAAGTAGATTATTCGATCATTTTTAATTTTATTCGAACTGTATATCATTTTCATCTTATTTTATATTATCGTGCATGGTACAATTTGAATCACCTCTTGCAATTTACAATACAATAGCAAAATATTCAAAGTTTACCTAACTGTGATCGTTATAATCACATTAGGGCCTTATTTTCCATTCATCACCTTTATTTTATTAAAGAATTGATTTCATTGTAATCTATTTACCTGAAATGTAGCTATTTGTTGTGGCCAAGTTTCCCTTAGTAGTTTCCAATTCATTTTCTATTTCTATCTATCTTAAATTGTTCTTATCTGTCTTTATTATTAAAATACATGTCCGAAATTTTTCTAAAAGAAGTACATTGTAATATATCAGTAAGTAGCGTTCTCTTGACAGTTGCACATATTTTAATTGTGAGTGTAAATCTCGATCCTCGAAGTAATCATTTTTTTATTTAGTCTTACGCATTTGATCTTGGCCTAGCCTATCTTGTATTAAAATAGAAACAAGTTTTGTTTGTTATATTATATCAGAAAAATATACCTCGTATTCTATTGCATTTAGTACCACAGCAGCAACAGCGTTGAGTATATTGTTAATAAACTTTTATATAATAACTTTTTAACGTACTTTTTAAAGTGTTATTAGGTATGCTGACAAAGGTAGTAACTGATGGAATCTTACTCCGTTATACGATAAATTACAAGGGAAGTTTTCTGTTGAATTCTGAATTTATTGTAGGTATAAATATCCACAAGGGTAGCTTGTAATGGCTGCGCGTAATAGCTATAAGCGAACGCTTAAAAAGTATAAAATTATTGCGAAAACTTCTGAAATAGTTTCAGTAGACCTTTAATTTTCAGCTCCAAGAGCCGGGACTTAACTTCACAAAAGTAAGTTCTAAGGTCTTTTAATTTGTAATTATAATGTAATTAACTTGCGTAGTTAGGAAATTTCGTTTTTACGATGTCAGAAAATCAATGATAAAGTATGCGGCACGGCAGGTACCTTGCCCTTAGAGAAAAAACTTACGTTAAGTTAAACAATTCTCGGAGCTTTCTTTTATTAATTCCACGTGAACTTAAAATTGAATAAAGAAACATAGTATAATTAAATTATTTTGAATGTTTTTGCAAAAGCTTATTTTTGAATTTAAAATTCAATTTTATAGTTAATTCTTGTCTATACTGTAGCGAGCACGACTGTATTTGTGTGCGATCGGGCACACGTGTGCGTGAACGGCTTATCGATTCGTCGATTAGCCGCGGGCGCCTTTCTTCATGTGCGCCGTATTTGTAAATGTGTGTGTCGTACCTGCGTTCTCGGAAAGCAGTTACAGTTCAAAGAAAAAAGAAACTATCCGGATGTTTCGAGAAGGCAGCCGAAAGTAAACAAAAGAGTATTTAAAGGAAGAGACGATCGCCAAGAAAAGAAGAAATAAATTGACCGTTGCAGAAGTGAATCGGGAAATAAATTGACAGTGGTAGCAGTGAAATAAATAGCGCAGTAAATAGTGTTATTCAACATTAGTGTAAATAAATAGTTTTTATCGTTATCAGTCTTAGAAGTTAATTTTGTTAAACCCACAAACATTACAATACGGGCACATTTGTGATTAAGTTTAACTTTAAACACTTTTTTACCCTCATATGTTTAAATAATTAAAAAATACTATACAGATTATATTAATAATAATAAAGAAAAAGTTGCTTTACAGACGGAAGATAAAAGGAGAAAATTAAAAAAAAAAAAAGAAAAGATAGGGAGTGCAACAGAGAAAAAAATTGTCAGTGATATGGACAAATTGAATGTGTTAATGTAATTGGTAGAAGAAAACTAAGGAAAAAGGAAATGTGATGGAAAACAAAAAAAGAGAGGTACAAGAAAAAATAAGATTGGAAAAATTGGAGCTGAAACTAGACAAAATTCAGGAAAAAAAAAGTATAAAGGAGAAGATGAAAGATCTGGAGAAAGAGACTAGTGGAAAAGTACAGGAACTGGAAGAAACATTGGACAAATATAATGAAGAAAGCGGAAATGGATGGTTTAAACCAGGAAAAGAGAGATTAATAGAAAATGTGAAGGAATTTGTAATAGAGGATCTGGAAATACAGAAGCAAGCAGAGAAGCAGCAAAAAAGAATAAGGAGACTAGAAATAGAACTAGGAAAGAAAAGAACGAAAAAAAAAACTGAACCAGATAATCTTTGGAATAGCGTTAGAGGAGAACAAAGAAGAAACGGAGTTGTTATAAACCAGAAAATGGGATTGAAGGTGGATGCCAAAGAAGTATAGAAAGTTAAAAAAAGGTATATGGGACAAAAGTGGAGAAGTGGAAAGATGAGCTACAGGTAATTAGAAATGGTAGAAGGCTGAGAGGGATGGAGGTTTATATAAGAGATGATATGACTAAGGAAGAGAGAAGAATACAGACAGAGGATATTGGAACATGTGGTAAAAGAGGACAGAAAGATAAATGGAGATGAAGTGGTTAAATTTTGGAACAGGAAGTTAATAATAGATGAGGTAGTGCTGATATGGGACGAAGAAAAATAAGAAATGGTAAAAAAAGGGAAAATGACATTTTGTTGGAAATAAGGGGGTAGATGGGGGATAATTAAGGGAAATTGAATAGAAATAAGAATGTAAAGTGTAACTTAACAGAAGGAATATTTGTAAGTAGATTATGAAATTACATAATTGTAAAATAACCAGTTTGGTTTAATAAAGTTAATATATATACAAAAGCTTTCGCGAGTAGGTTGTTCATAGCAATTAAATCATTTGTTATTAATGGTTATTCAATATAGTCTATTTTTGAATATTTAATCAGCGCGTAGGGCTTGACTGGAACACTGTCGAGAACTGAAACTGAAATCAGCGAGCATGTTTTTCTACTGAATATAACATTTTTTTTATCTTTCGTCTTACTGCTGCTTTGTAGCTATTTTGAGTACATTAATATTAATTGATAGATTGAGACCTTTGAAATGTATCAAATTTTAGGACAAAGTTGTTAGGGCTCAGACATTTCAAAATTGCTTTTAAATGGGTCATCATAATGGAAGAATATGAAGCGACGAAAAAAAAACTATATATAACAAAAAGGAATTGCACTTATAATTTCAGGTTTCTCTCCATTTTTTATCTATACAAGTTAGGCAAAACCATCACCGAGCATGGAAATTACACATGTCTTTGTCCGCATTTACTCTTTTTATGTACTAGTGTAGATTATTGTTATTTTCTGCTCTTGTTTTGTACGTTTCCCAAGTTGTTATTTATTTTAAACGTTTTGTGAGTCTTACAGAATCCGATAGATTCTAAAACATTTTATATTAAATACTTATCGATATAAAGAGTTACAACTAGTTCAACTTTCAGTCGAGTCGAAGTTTCGCTGAAGCATTATTGGAAAAAGCCAACAACACGCTATCTACATATATTGATTACTTACTGTAAAGTTTTTATTCTGTATTTGCCTTCGTTTCTTTGACAACACCGATCTTTCGGTAAATTATATAAATTCTAAAAGGTCAGAAAAACTCAAATCTCCCAAAAACGGCTATGTAAACCCAGTGAAAATAGGTACCTAATGAGGAAAATATTAATCTGAGGAAGTTTGGAGTGGATAAAAAATCGAAAAATGATTTCAAATTAATATTGCATACTATTAGCAATTAATAATGTCATAGAGTTTCACATATTTACCTAATGACAAAGAAGAACTATCATAATGCATTACAAAAGCCAAAAGTTTTCTACCCGTTTACATTAATCCATTTAATAATAGTTTCATATTCCCCAAAACACAATAAAAGTTTATTATTAATTTTCATTATATTCTTGATCAAACATTGTGCTACCAACTAAGCACCTGTACGAATTTTTTCAGATGAAAAACCACTTTATAAGACAAAACTCCAACGTCTCGCCCGTTGATTGAAATTGACGAGACAAAAAATTAATTACAAAATCATCTCATAATAACAATAATTAAATTTAAAACGTAGTCCTAACAAGTCGCTTAAAAAGTATAAAATTATTGCGAAAACTTCTGAAATAGTTTCAGTAGACCTTTAATTTTCAGCTCCAAGAGCCGGGACTTAACTTCACAAAAGTAAGTTCTAAGGTCTTTTAATTTGTAATTATAATGTAATTAACTTGCGTAGTTAGGAAATTTCGTTTTTACGATGTCAGAAAATCAATGATAAAGTATGCGGCACGGCAGGTACCTTGCCCTTAGAGAAAAAACTTACGTTAAGTTAAACAATTCTCGGAGCTTTCTTTTATTAATTCCACGTGAACTTAAAATTGAATAAAGAAACATAGTATAATTAAATTATTTTGAATGTTTTTGCAAAAGCTTATTTTTGAATTTAAAATTCAATTTTATAGTTAATTCTTGTCTATACTGTAGCGAGCACGACTGTATTTGTGTGCGATCGGGCACACGTGTGCGTGAACGGCTTATCGATTCGTCGATTAGCCGCGGGCGCCTTTCTTCATGTGCGCCGTATTTGTAAATGTGTGTGTCGTACCTGCGTTCTCGGAAAGCAGTTACAGTTCAAAGAAAAAAGAAACTATCCGGATGTTTCGAGAAGGCAGCCGAAAGTAAACAAAAGAGTATTTAAAGGAAGAGACGATCGCCAAGAAAAGAAGAAATAAATTGACCGTTGCAGAAGTGAATCGGGAAATAAATTGACAGTGGTAGCAGTGAAATAAATAGCGCAGTNAAAGAGTTACAACTAGTTCAACTTTCAGTCGAGTCGAAGTTTCGCTGAAGCATTATTGGAAAAAGCCAACAACACGCTATCTACATATATTGATTACTTACTGTAAAGTTTTTATTCTGTATTTGCCTTCGTTTCTTTGACAACACCGATCTTTCGGTAAATTATATAAATTCTAAAAGGTCAGAAAAACTCAAATCTCCCAAAAACGGCTATGTAAACCCAGTGAAAATAGGTACCTAATGAGGAAAATATTAATCTGAGGAAGTTTGGAGTGGATAAAAAATCGAAAAATGATTTCAAATTAATATTGCATACTATTAGCAATTAATAATGTCATAGAGTTTCACATATTTACCTAATGACAAAGAAGAACTATCATAATGCATTACAAAAGCCAAAAGTTTTCTACCCGTTTACATTAATCCATTTAATAATAGTTTCATATTCCCCAAAACACAATAAAAGTTTATTATTAATTTTCATTATATTCTTGATCAAACATTGTGCTACCAACTAAGCACCTGTACGAATTTTTTCAGATGAAAAACCACTTTATAAGACAAAACTCCAACGTCTCGCCCGTTGATTGAAATTGACGAGACAAAAAATTAATTACAAAATCATCTCATAATAACAATAATTAAATTTAAAACGTAGTCCTAACAAGTTCTGAAGAATCAATTGTTGAGATTACCTACGTTCTAAATTTTATTAATTACTGTTACATGGACAATACGATCTTGTACTTTATGTCTTCCACTGCCATATTGAATATTTTGGGAGAAAACTTTATTTTAGGATTTAGGTTTCTATTAATACGTTTCATTAAATGTTTTTAAAGCAATTGATCAGTATGATCGAAATTGGCAAACAGAGGACTCATTTTGCACAACGTTTTGATTAATTTAACCAGATGGAGTATGAATATTGAGAAACGCTAAATAAAATTCCCTTTGATTCTAAGCACAATTTGTCCTGAAAATTTAATCTAAAACACTAAATAAATAAACCTTCCTTTAATTCAGAGGACTCATTTTCCACAACGTTTTGATTAATTTAACCAGATGGAGTATGAATATTTTTAATAGATGTGTCAGCTGTTGAAGGCAGGATTTTTTCTTTAGGCGAGTCTCGTTTTAATAATTGGAAGAATATATGCTCTGCCTACTGAATATGTAGCAAAGCAGAAAGTATGCAGGACAAATAAAAATGCTTAAAAAGTTTTTAACTGTTCGATTACATAAACAAATTAATTAGAGTATTCTCGAACCGTTAAATATGTGAAACGCCCAAATCAGTGTAATATTTCGCCTGTTAATTAAACCTTCAATAACAGCTAAGAGTTCTTTTTTGTTTACATCTATCTCTAAAACGTACATATTTTCGTTAATAATTTTTTTCGTTGTTTATTACCCCCAATTTTTTAAAAGAAGACCAAATAGAAATATTTATTTATGGATTGAATGCACGTATAATTATTTTTTATTTAGTACAACCGTAGGGATAGATATACAGGGGCAAGAAATTAGTATGCTTGGATTTGCAGATGATATAGTAGTATTAGAATCTAGCAAGGAGGGGTTAGATATAGCTTTAAATAAAATGGAAGCGGTATTGACAAAACAGTATTGTATGTGAATAAATAAAAGTAAAACAAAAGTGCTGGTATGCAAGGGAAGAAAAACTACGGAAAGAGCGAATGTAAAGATAGGAGACGAAAAATTAGAAGAAGTGACCTATTTTAGGTATCTAGGAAGTCAGATAAGTCAGGACGGAGGGAGTAGTAGGGATATAAAGGAGAGGATAGCGCAAGGTCGAGTCGCCTTCAATAAGAAGAAGTCACTTCTATGTTTGCAAACGGTTAATTTAGAAATTCGAAGAAGATTGTTAAAGGTGTATGTTTCGAGCTGTACGGGTGCGAAGCATGGACAGTAAGCGCGGCGAAAAAGAAAAAGTTAGAAGCGTTCGAAATGTGGTGTTATAGGCAAATGATGAGAATATCATGGATGGAGAAGGTTGGAAATGAAGAGGTATTAGAAAGAGTAAGAGAACAGAGGACTCTATGGAAGTCAATAAGAAATAGGCGAGATAGGTTGGTAGGACACCTTCTCAGGCACGAAGGGCTAGTCAGAGACGTGTTGGAGGCAGAAACAGGAGTTAAGAGGAGTAGTGGTAGACCTAGATTAGATTACAGTTCGCAAATAGGGATGTTCTAGCTTTAGGGAAATACGAAGATTAGCACAAGATAGAAAAGAGTGGAGGTGCGTGTCCAACCAATCTTAGGACTGACGACTTTATGATGATGATACTGCTAAAAAATAAAGCTATTCATCAAAATCAATAAGTTGCTGATTCTTTATAACTGCATTCACATAAGTAGTTATCACCAACGTTATATTAAATGTCATGGTCAATCAATCCGGAAAATTTCTTGCAATACTGAAGACGCCAGCGGTAAATTACTACATTCAATTAATTAACAAATTGGCATGTACGTGTGGAATCGTTTCCAAGTAGTATACATAGCATACTAATTAACAAGGAAACTGTTGCTATTTCTATCGACGAAAACCAAAATGGACTACATTACACTACTTCCGCCACACCATATGACCAATTCAGTAAATCGTAGCTTAACTGCACATTATTACTAAACGTTTTTGTTTTTATGAGGTATATGTATATTAGGATTACCTTTGTCGCAACGATCCCCTCCTTTACCCAAAGGACATAAGCAAGTGGGTTGGAAATAGGGTTCTTTTAAAACGCACCCTCCCCCTGGTCCGCAATCCAAGTAGCATGTGTGCTCGGTTGTAGTGCTGCTACTTGGCGTCGGCATTGTCGTTTCGAAGTCGGTTGTTAGCGAGTCGACGACACTTGTGGAGTTCAACGTGAAATTCGAATAGAGGGTTCCATTAGCAACACTTAGTCCGATATCGACTTCTGCGCCTTTCTGGTAAAGAACGTTTCCCAACTTGTTATCGTTGATGTCACTCTCCGACGGAGAAATTGTTGAATTCAGTTCTAAAAATAAAAGTAGGAAACAATTTAAAATGGAATCTCTACATGTCTCAAGATGTGGGCAAGAACCTTACCCCTATTAGGATATCTATTTGGCAAACTAATTCTAACTACATAAACCTTCAGTTCTTGAAGAAGGTAACCTTGTTACCGAAAAGTGCTTCGGACAACTACAGTGTCGTGTTTTGACGTTGGGGTTTTGAGCTATTCTGTTTGTTCTTCAAATTACATGTAACTGATATTGTATCAAATATATTTAAATACGTTCGAATCAAATAGAATTATTCAATTTCCGAACTTTTTACAACTGTAATGATATTCAGAAGTATTTCTAACTGGAAATATATCCTTATGTACAGGTAATCTCTGCTGACGACCTTACGAAAGTATTTTCTTAAATTTACCATACAACATGCTTGCTCAACGCTTTTTGGATTGGTTAGTTCATCATTATCACCATCATAAGGTCGTCAGTCAAAGACTGGTTAAACACGCACCTCCACTCTTTCCTATCCTGAGCTAATCTTCGCTTGTTCATAAAACTAGAACATCCTTAACTATTTGCGAACAGTAATCTAATCTAGGTCTACCACTACTCCTCTTAACTTCTGTTTCAGCGTCTAATATGCCTCTAACTAGACCTTCATGCCTCAGAAGGTATCCTATCAACCTATTTCGCCTATTTTTGACATGACAACGTCTTATAATTCGATGGAGCCGGCTGCATGCACGAAAAAACATGACTCGTGCGGCGTTACCTCGCTCTGAGGCGTTCCATTTAAGGCTTGAAGTGCAAACGAGAGCGCGGAACGAGCGACAAAGAGGCACAATCGGCCTCCGCGTTCGGCAGCGTTCGACATCTGTCTCTCTCCTACTTAAGTGAGCGATGCGTCCGCGTGGACAGCTGCTATACAATAATACATTTCCATTTACCTCCTTCTCTATATCCATACAAAATATCTATCAAACAAATAAAATTAAAAAATGAAACCATTCCATCAGTATTTTCTTATGACTTTGTCACGTTCAACTTTCGTCAGTAAACCGACTTTACAGACAACTGATTTTTTTTATTCACTTCTATAGAGTCCTCTGTTCTCCTATTCTTTTAAATACCTCTTCATTTCTAACCTTCTCTATTCTCTCTACTACTCTTTGCGTCCTGACTTATCTAAGTTCTTAGATATCTAAAATCGGCCACTTCCTCTAATTTTTCGCTCTTTCCCTGCCTTTTCTTCACTTGCATACCAATATTGTTGTTTTACTTTTTCTTATTTTCACACAATACTGTTTTGCCAATACCGCTTCCATTTTATTTAATGCTATTTCTAACTCCTTGCTAGATGCTAATACTGCTATATCATCTGCAAATCTAAGCATACTAATATTTTGCTCCTGTATATCTGTCCCTACAGTTATACTGTCTTTAATGATATTGATTGCGTATTCGATGTATGGTTAATTATCTGTTGAAATTACTTTTGGCGAGCTGATGAGTACTAATACGTTCACAATTACGATAAACAACGTGGTTCTGATAACAAATTGCAGACCAGCAACTTAACGTTTTTTATATGTCTATATCTGTTGGTTTATAGAGACGTAGGTATTCCAGGATTTATCGGCAACATGTTGTTTATTCCGTCGCTTCATTATCAATCACATACCTGTGGGATTTTCTGAGGCAGGTTCTCCCAGTACGGATTGATGATCTCAAGCGTTTTTTTTTTGTTGGATGTCACGCGTGATCGGACGCAACAGTTAACTTGATACGGAAAAAAGTTACAATCTTCTTTGGAAGTCAAAAAATTGGTAAAAATAAGCAAATCCTTCCTTTTTTACTGTTCTTTGCCAAAATAGGGAAAACGGCACACTTGGGCCTCACTCTATTCCTAGTCAGATTATAATGAGCTTTGAATTGTGCTAATATGGGTACCATAGACATAATGATGCCCCCGCTCCATTGCCTATCCGTCTATCTTAAGATTTCACAGCCAAGGGTTAACAGAGTCTTGAAATGCATAATGATTCAGATTTAGATAAGCATGGATAACATCAAGTATCAATGAAGTAATACAAAAATGAATTTATGGGAAAATTTTGTTATGTGCCCATAATTTCTCCATTCTCACTTACAACAGAAAACTCTTAGACTTTCCTTTAATATATTAAGGTAATTTCAATTTTATTATCAATCTTAAAGGAATATTGAAACAAAACTATAAAATGGGTCATCCCTAAAATCCCTAAATGGAGGTTTTACATTGTAAAATATCTAGTTGTTTTTGGGAGACTTTGATGGCTGCGATAAGTCTAAATTGTTTTAGTTCACATTATAATTAAGTATTTAATTCCATCTCCTTGATTTCAGTTCACAACAACTTTGTATAATATAATATTAGATTAGATTACCGCCACAGGGTCCTATTTCTAGCGATTCATGCACCCGTGAGATCAACGATAAGATCCCCGCAGGGTCTACTGCATTATCAAATTTAATTAAACAAAGCAGTATCTACACTGTTATCAGTGGATATTTACCGTAACAACTATAGCCATCTTCGTGTAGTTGGAACCCTGAGTTGCAGTCACATTCGTACATTCCGTCGTGCAAGTCGTAGCACAATTGTTCGCATGGACTTCCCCTATCACATCTTCCTGAAAATAAGACATAAACTTTATTACTAAGGCTATTAATATAATCATTATTATAACACATTATTTTATTTCACTCATTCCGATATAGTATCAGATGAATTTTTTTATTCGACGAAGAATTGTCAAATAGTTAAAAGATGATATAGGATTAAAATGGTAAGAGCTTTCGTATAACAAAGTAGCCTAACTGCAGGACCTCTAAATTTCTTCCCTTCTATTTACATTTTCTTGAAGAACTTTCGTACGACGATACTAGAAGTTGTATAAATGCTGAAGTCGAAGTATTTGATGATTCTAAAGAGTCTGCGAGTTGCAGAAAGTGTACATTATTCGGACCACGTTTTTGCAAAACATATGTACGTAAGTCGACTTTACTTCTAAATAAATAACTTGAAATTTCTCGTAAGAGAAGTTAATGTTAATATATTTAAGGAAATTGACTAAATTCCATCAAACCTGGAAAAAGTTTTTAACGTAAAACAATACTAGCCTGTCACTTCAAACTAAAGTAACACATTTGTTAAACATATGAAAACCAATAAAGATAAAATATCCCAATCAAATCTGGCGTATACAATCTAGAATGTGTGACACTTTCACATTGGACCAACAGGAAAGTTGTTTAAAAACTGCATTAAAGAACACCAAAGTCATTGAAATAAATAAAACATAATGTTAGTTAATATGTAAAACAATTGATTGATAGTACATTTATGTATACAGATATATATACAGTTCAATCATGTTTTGTTATATTTACTTGGCGGCATCAACAGGCAAAGTTTGAGTATTTTTTAGCGTACATCCTTTTCTTAGGATTGTCAGTTCACAGATTGATTGAACCTGCACCTCCAAAATGAAGGAATTTCTTTCTTGGTTTCTTTTCTCCTATTTTTTCCAAAATGTCCTTATTTCAAACTTTTTCTACTCACGGCTTTTGTTTATCGTTCGGCTGTAACACCGCATCTTAAACGTAAACTTTTCTTTTCCGACGGGTCTTTTGCCCAAACATTCATTTTTATCAATGTTTTTCAAATTAATATCCATTCGCGAGCACACACTCTGCAATTTTTTGTTTCTTCGGTACCACTTAGTTACTTTCAAATTTCATTAGGAAATTTTGTTGAAATAATTAAGTACTTAAATTTATCAATTGTTTTGATTTTAAAAACTTACTACTTTTATGTTTTACTAAACATTTACTAATAAAACGCTCTTGCTTTTTTTTTTAAACTATAGATTGTGTCATCATTAAATATTTAATCTTTTTAATAAATAAATTTAAGATTTACGAGACAGCATCTTGCCACTTAGGCTTCTACTTTATTTGCTCTTCCTGTAGTCTTTATTTCGTGTTTCTTTAAGGCAGTAGAGTCCTTTTCAACTGTTTAAAATACCGCTCAACAACCCCTTTTGTAATGCCTCATAAATCCGACATAAAGTAGGTAATCTGTGTCCTCTTAAAGTTGTAGTGAAGTTTCAGTTGTGAAAAATTCATGATAGAACTACTGATCGCGTTGCCAAACTGGATGCAATACCTCAAAGCATTTTTCAGTTCGCTGAAGGAGGCAATAGGTGCATCTACATATGCACGACAGAACTGCTTTACCGATAAAAACGGTGACAGCATTTTGAATGTAAATTTATGACACAAAGCCTGCAATATTGGCACTTTGTTCTTAAAGTTTTCTATCTATTTGTTTATGAAGTAGTCTCGCATTTTTACAATAAAGTCGTTATGTTTAATGTAAGAGTCAAACGATGAAAGCCAAATTACAGCGTAATCTAGTTGTTATGTTTATGAGAACGTTTTTAAATATCCATTGTATATCAAACATAATGTTTTATTAAAAGTATTCGGTCATATATGCAACCAACTACACCCCACATTTAGACCTGTACACTTTTTCGTCAATTGTTCTCTTCCACCTTAAATACGTGAAAATTGATGGTTTTTAATTAAATCTTCTTATAAAACGATAGAATAATGGATGTCGAATGTAGGCTTTAACAATTCTTTTAATAGGAAAAAAGACAATGATACTGAAATAGTTTGCTTAGCGTGAAAGATCAAAGCCAAAACAGGGTTAGGAACAATTTTATTGATGTAAAATCAATGTCAATCATTTTACATCAAAATATTTACAACCCCATTTTGTTTCCGATCTTTTACACATTTAATAAGAGAAAGAAATGGAATCCACAGTTTCTTTAGCTTTAGGATCGTCTAATAATTGAAGTTTTTCGAATCGTTTTTTTAAGAATTTTGGATTACACGCATTTATTAGCACACCACAATATCTTGTAGTTTTCAGTTTTACACAGGTAGCGTATATAAATTCGATATTGTTTAGGGGGATGTTTTGTCGTCATTCATGGAACTTCGTAGTTCGTTACTAGAGATAAAGATAAGTAGTGATTTGGCAGGTGATATCAATTTGCAACTTCAAAGTTGCATGGACTATAACATTGAACCCGGAAAACAATATCGATCCAATATTTTAAATTATCCATTTCCAAGGAGTTTAGAATTTTTTGAGCTCTCTTCAGTTAAAGAATTAGAAGGCATTCTCGGAATGCCTCTTTGTCCTCTTTGAAGGTTCCAATACATTCAATGGCCAATGTGAACAACTTTTATTCATTTTATATAATGTTTGGTCGGTGATACCAGCAAAACTTTTAGCGCAAAAAATGTATTTTGCACTTTACAAATAGAAAAGTATTTCAAATAAAATACAAAATGTTTTTCTCAAAAAAGTATTTAAATGCAAGATAAAAATAGGTATTTTTTATTTTGTATTTGCATTCTAAATGCAAGTATTTCAATTAAATCAAATCACTACGAATCAGGACAGCAATAAAAAAAGCTGCTCAATTTGCTGAATTCGCTTCTGAATAATTTATATGATTTTATTTTCGTTTCCACTCTACCAAGATGTGTGAAAACAATCCACCCTGTATAGGTATAACAGTACTGCTCGTAACAAGTTAGCAAATAAAAAAAAGCACTTTTTATACTTCATTCACACTATTGCCGTGTGGGCGTGATCACCTACACCACCTCGTTACCGGCACGTCCGAATCGTGAGGAAATGTTAATCTCCCTTCAACCACCTTGCTGATTGAAGGTTCAGACAGTTGGAATGGAGTCAGTTGAAGGGAGAAGTGTGGAAATTACTGTTCTGGCTTTTATCCTTGATTGCCCGAGAAAATCACGAAAAAACTTTAACCGAATTAGACGTCTTACAGGATTAAGATTGAAAGTCTTCCACGTGCGGGCGGATTATAATTATAGCTTTTTAGATTTGCGTACTCAACTAGAAATTAGTCATAGTCCCGGTCTTTATGTCTCTTCGTTGGTCCTTCTGTATGCATGTCGCAATTCTTCCATCCTATCATTTATATTGGGTAAAGTGGAGGCAAATGAACCATAGTTTGCAAGACAGTGTTTATTCATAAAATCTGCAGTAAATACAGAAGGTTAATAAACTTAAGCTTCAGTATTATTTTGGTATACTGTAAAACACAAAAGCACATAAGTCATACTGTCATCATCATCACCAAAAGGTCTTCAGTCCGAAGTGTGGTTGGGCACGCATCTGTCTTGGGCTAGTCTAAATCAACCTATGTCACTAACTATTCTCTAACACCAATCTAGTACCTAACATACCTCTAGCTGAGCCGTCATGTCCTATCTGGCTTATTTCTTATTAACTTCCATATTAGCTTCATATGTTCTCCTAGTCCTTCTCATTTCTAACCTTCTCTATCCATGGTATCCTCATCTTCGCCTGTAACACCACATTTTGAACGCATTTCGCACCCGTACAGCGCCGCGCTCCAAACATACACCTTTAACAACCTTTTTCGAATTTCTAAATTAATCGATCGCGAGCATAGAAGTGACTTCTTGTTATTGAAGGCGATTCGACCGTGCGCTACTCCTTCCGTCCTGACTTATCTGATTTCCTATATACCTAATATCAGCTACTTCTAATTTTTTGTCTCCTATCTTTATATTTACTCATTCCCTACTTTTTCTTCCTTTGCCGGAACTTACCCCAAAGAAATTTAATTTGAGGTCCAAATACTCTAAAAACCTACCTAATCTCCAATTAAATGTGATAAAGAAAACAATGCTCTACTAACTTCCTCCTGGAAGTATCTTATTTTATAGTTTGTAATTATTATATGCAGAAAATCAGTACTTTTTCAATAAAACTACAGATGCTAATCGATTAAAGCGTTATAATAATACCAACAGTAAATTTTCCGACATGTCCTGTACTAAATAACGGTAAGTTAGTAATCTATTTCCACTTGGCAATTTTATTTCCTGACAAAGAAAAGCAAGAAAAGCTCAGAAGATAAAGGAAAAGAATTGCCGGATTTCGGGGTTGGAGGTGCGGTTACCGCTAGTAAAATTGCTCCATGTTCTACGCGGCTGCATTGATTAACATTCCCAGCTTTACCCTTCGAATACAAATCTGTTAAATTAAAAAGTCGGTGTTTGTACCTCTAAATATATTATCAATTAGTACTGACTCAATTTATGAATTAAAATTACGCAAAAAAGAACTTCTTCAATAAATAGGCCATCAATTTTTTGGATGTTAAGATTATTAAAACGATTGTAGAATTATAATAAATAGAAAAACATGTTATGGGATTTATGTACACTAAAAAAATACAACGTGTAATTATACAACACGCTACTGAAGTGAAACTTCTTCAAACACACAAACATACGGGGAAAGGGGTTAAGGAATTGGTTTAATGGTATTATTTGTACACTATGACCTTAAATTTTACACTATACATGCCGAAGTTGTCTGTAACGAACGTTGCATTGAAGCGCGCTCACGGCTCAAGCGATCCCCACTGGGAACTCGACTACGTGGCCGAGTAGAAGGGAGACATCCGTTGCATGATTTCGTTACATAGCAACTCGCATGAAACGAACTTACCCTACCGTACGTAAAGAAATTTCACTTCAAAAAGCTCGATGAATAGTGCTATCTAACATCTCTTTTTAATGCATGCTACCGAGGACTATGTTTTGTTAAATGGTTCATTATTTCTATTTCATTGCATTTTCGTACTTTTTATACTTCGATTTCAATGCTTCCGACACCTCGATAATTGCGATACCTCAATACTTTCGATACCTCGAAAGCTTGGAATAATATTGCTACTGTGAGGATTTTCTAAACTAATGAATGCTTCAATTTCTTAATAAAACCACCGAACTTGGATTGAAAACTGTTTTGAATTTATAGTGGTGTTTCGTATAAATTGTAAGTAGTGTATTGGATCGCCGCAAAACATTGGCTGTTTATATTTCCCCATTTCGCAAATTGGGCAATTGTTAGCTGAATAAATTCACCCCGACACATTTCATTAGATGCGATTGGAATATCCATATCAATCACCGTAACAACTGCGTTCGTATACGTACAACTATACAGCCAGCGCAAGTAACAGAATGATGTTTCGCACAATCCATCTTTCCGTGTCTCATCAGATGGATTTTCTGGATTGCTGCCGTTAAATTTATATCGACATTCGGGATATTGGACAAAAATTTATTTCTTTCGTCCGTGACGATGGCCAGTTTTACCGAGAAATTTTGGGGAGAATCACAAATCTTAGGCAACCGATAAACCCCTATGCCTTTTACAACTGTCAATCTTCCCTATTCTCGGTATGTTTACTGTGCATTTGTTTTTCCCCAAGAGTGAAATAAATCTACGGCTTTGCTAAATAACCAAGTACCTACTTAAAGATAAGATAAATGACTTCGAAATTTTTTGAGGCACCCGCTATAGGGTGGTAATATTATTTACGATTTTCATAAATAAACTAATAAAATATGCAATTCAAACTTCTATATACTTATGTAGGTATTAAAGTATGCACCTCCAAACCTACATATGTAAATTAAGTCAACTCGTTCGGATGTAATGTAAGCGGTAGCGGTAGGAGAATATTCGAATTATTCGTTGAGTATTCAATCGTAATATTTGATTTGAAATTTGAACCGAAAACTCGAATTTTTCACATAAGTTTTAATTTTTGAAATTGTGGACTCGCTTGGCACTTGGTGAAACATTTTTATAA
>NW_020439189.1:225987-236707 GCF_000699045.2 Agrilus planipennis | reverse complement strand
TAGTCTGTCTTAGAAACTTAAAACTAAGACTTAAATAAACTTAACTTATGCAAATAAAGGGGGTGGAGTGTAGGAGTCCCTTCCTAAATATTATGGATGACAAGCTTCATTGGTCATTACCACTGGGGGTGGTTCTGGTAGAGACAATAGTCCCAGATTTCACCATCTGACCCAGTTTCGAGTGAAAGTTTACATTTATGGGACAATAAAATGAATCGCTTTGAGTCCTCGATGGACCTGCACATTACAAGACATGAATTTATGACAGCCTTCTTGCTGTCAACCCTGACCAATTTGTTTACCCTTTTTACTTCATGATTTATAACAGTGCCATCCATAACACTATTTTACGCATAGGCACAAAGAAACCCTTCTCGAAATCGAAACAAAAGATTTTGATTCTTAAAGAAACTATTATTTCAAAAAAAGCAGACGTTAAAAAGAAACTGAATTTTGAGTAGAACGAATTGATGAATAGGACTCGAACAATAAGATGTATTTAAAATAGTTGTTACGGTATTAGTTTTTGTTGAGTTGAGCAGCTATATCAGTCAAATAAACATTCTTTAAAAGAACAGTGGTACAAAGAATAAATCTCGCCATTAATCGTCACCAATAGAGTTACTTTTAACTGTAAAAAAAGAAAGAACCGAAAATCCGAATTCCTTTTTTACAATATAAATCCCAGCTCGCTTTTTCGCTTTCCGCAAACGGTACAATAACAACTAATTTATCTCTACCGTGTTATTCGGTTTTTTTTAACAATGCTCTTTACAAATTTCAAATGTGACGGAAATTTAAACGTTTCAGATTAAAGTTCGCGCTCGTTAATACCGCATTCAGAGTCTGAATTGATAAATTCGGTATCCATTTTGAAGCAACAACATCAAATTGGAAACAAATGATTTGAATTTTAAATATCTATGTTACATTCAAGTGATTATTGTCACAGAATAAGATTGGGTTTATAATGGCAACGATATCATTATGTTTCGTATTTCATAGACTCATACGTAATGAATGTGAACGGTAATAGAGAAAAGTACGAGATATGAAATACAAATTGTAACGAATGCTAAACATTATGTAGGCTCTTATGAAATTAGAAAACGGATATTGGTATTTTAACGTAATCGTTAGTACTTAATTTAAACTTAGTACACTTTCCCAGTCTTTCTAAAATATTACAGTGCATATTAGAATCAGAAACATATGTTAAGAAGAGCTCTCATTTAGCAAGTTTAGTAACTTAATACCCGTTATATATATCATCATCAGGTCGTGAGTCCTACGACTGATGGTTGGACACGCACCTCCATATTTTCCTATAAAATTTCCATAAAATTAAAACAACCTACATCCTTAACTATTTGCGAACAGTAATCTAATCTAGGTCTACTTCTCTTAATTCCTGTTTCTGCCTCTAATATGTCTCTGACTAGACCTTCATGCTTGGAAAAGTGTTTTACCAACCTACCTCACCTATTACTTATTGACGTCCTCTTACCTTACTCTTTCTAATACCTCTTTATTTTTAAACTTCTCTATCCACGATATCCTCATTATTCGCCTGTAATACCACATTGCGAACGCTTCTAACCTTTTCTTTTCCGCCGCGCCCAGTGTCTATGTTTCGCACCCGTACAGCGCCATGCTCCAAACATTCACCATTCACAACCTTTTTCGAATTTCTAAATTAACCATTTGCGAGCATAGAAGTGACTCCTTTTTATTGATGGCCCTGCGCTATCCGGTTATATATAAATAATCCTTAAAAATTGCTTTTTGTATGTATGTACTAGGGTCAATTGAAAAGTCCCCGGCCTGACACATAGATGGCGGCACCAGAACTAAATCCATATGATTTTCAGTTAGTCCTAACCTTCAAAAGACGCGTCTATAAATTTGACGGCTGTCGGATCATTAGTTTGTGAATTATAGCATTTTTAGTGAAGCAACTTTTGTTATTGTGAAAAAAATGGATAAAAAGGAATTTCGCGTGTTGATAAAATATTGCTTTTTGAAGGGAAAAAATACAGTTGAAGCAAAAACTTGGCTTGATAACGAATTTCCGGACACTGCCCCAGGAAAATCAACCATCAAGGATTGGTATGCTAAGTTTAGACGTGGTGAAATGAGCACCGAAGACGGTGAACGCAGTGGACGCCCAAAAGAGGCTGTTACGGACGAAAACATTAAAAAAATCCACAAAATGATTTTGAATGACCGTAAATTGAAATTGAATGAAATAGCAGACACTCTACAGATATCAACGGAACGTATACATCACATCATTCACGAATATTTGGGTATGAGAAAGCTCTGTGCAAAGTGGGTGCCGCGCGAGCTCACTTTTGACCAAAAACAACGACGAGTTGATGATTCAGAGCAGTGTTTGAAGATGATCACGCGTAATAAACCCGAGTTTTTGCGTCGATATGTGACAATGGATGAAACATGGCTCCATCATTTCACTCCGAAGTCCAATCGACAGTCATCGGAGTGGACTGCACACGATGAACCCGCTCCAAAGCGTGCAAAAACGCAACAGTCGGCTGGCAAGGTTATGGCGTCTGTATTTTGGGATGCGCGTGGAATAATTTTCATTGACTACCTTGAAAAAGGAAGGACCATCAACAGCGACTATTACATAGCGTTATTGGACCGTTTGAAGGACGAAATCGCCGAGAAACGACCGCATTTGCAGAAAAAGAAAGTCCTGCTTCACCAAGACAATGCACCGTCTCACAAGTCAGTGAAAACGATGGCAAAAATTCATGAATTGGGCTTCGAATTGCTTCCGCATCCACCGTATTCTCCAGATCTGGCCCCCAGCGACTACTTCCTGTTCTCAGATCTCAAAAGAATGCTCGTTGGGAAAAAATTTTCGTCGAATGAAGAGGTGATCGCCGAAACTGAGGCCGGCCTATTTTGAAGCAAAGGACAAATCGTACTACAAAAATGGTATCGAAAAGTTGGAGGATCGCTATAATCAGTGTATCACCCTTGAAGGGAAAAAAAAAAATGTGTTTTACTATTTTAGGCCGGGGACTTTTCAATTGACCTGTTATGCACAACTCATTTTTTTTTGCCAGGATAATATTTCATTATTTTAAAACTGCGTTTGTTCCCATGAGTGTTTCTATGCCATCTTTATTATTTTCTGCATGGAAGGAAATCATATAAATAACGTTTCTCTGAATTGAAATTTTTGTCAAATAAAATTTATGTTTCGTAAAATGGATAAAAACAAATATAAAATCGATGGACGCTGAAAATGATAAATGTTGTTATATAGTAGAAAATATCTCCGCACAACTGCATTTATTTCTGTTTATTGCTTCCACCCCACTGTAAATAATGTCCCTATAACTTCTCGGTATGCGTAGAGTGGTTTTCAAAAGTTTCAGCTTTAAGAACAATTTCTCGCATTTCTGAAACAAGTAGGTACCTAGAAAAGAAACAATAAAACCAATGGTATATTTTTTACTGTTTTTAATTATTGAGCTTAATGTTCTTAATAATGTAGCGAGTTTGTGTGCGATCGGGCACACGTGTGCGTGAACGGCTTATCAATTCACCGACTAGTCGCGGACGCCTTTGTACATTTGCGCCGTATTTGTTAATTGTGTGTGTTGTACTTGCGTTCTGCGAAAGCAGTTAAACAGTTCAAAGAAAAAATAAACTATCCGGATATTTCCAGAAGGTTCCCGAAAGTAAACAAAAGAGTATTTACAGGAAGAGACGATCGCCGAGGAGAAGAAATAAATTGCCCGTTGCAGAAGTGAATCCAGAAATAAATTGACAGTGATAGCAGTGAAATGAATAGCGCAGTGAATAGTGATATATCAACAGTAGTGTAAATAAATAGAATAATTCATAACTGAAGTTTAGTAATAATTTGAATTTAAAATAAATAGTTTTGGTCGTTATTAGTCTTACAATTTAATTTTATTAAACCTACGAACATTACAATAATATACAAGCTTTTCCAAGCAGTTTCAAATTGTATTACAGCTGAAGTAAGTGTTAAAATTCAATCAAATATCTCTCGATCTATTTTTGTTGTTAAAATTTGTTATTTAATAATGTTTTACTTTCAAATAACGTAATATTAATTTTTCTCTTCAAAAATGTAATAAATACACTTTCACTCAGAGGTTCTACTTTGCATAATCTTATTAACGTCGATAGCTTTCCTGTAATCCACTCTGAAAGGAGTTAAAAACTCTTTTCGCCGATGCATATTCATTGAAATTGATTCTGCAGCATTTTATTCGTCTGCTCCAGAATAAGTCCTTTAATTCTAAGTTTCATCGGTATCCACGACTTAAATAAAGCAGCAAAGCATAAAGTGGAAGAGAAAAGGGCGATAGAGGAAGACAGGGAGAGGCAGACGTACCTACGTATGGTAATAAAGTAATCCTGGCTTCGAACGGGACTAATGAATATTAATCAGATGTCAAATTTGCAAATTTTTTGATGAAGTAGCAGAAAATGTTGCATCACTTAAGCGATATAATTCAGAACAAGTACTCTTCATGAAACGGTTTAGACGTCTATCATATGAATTGTAATTTCAGATTCAACTTTTAGCAGGTTCAAATATAAAAAACTATTACTTTCGAGTTTTAATATGCAGATAGTGGAAATTTATGAAATTGCTGTTTCTTTAATAACTATACGTTGTATAAACACTAGGCATTAGTTTTATTTTCATGAGATGAGATGAGAACTTATTAGTATTAAAAGTTTCGTCTTGTTCTAAACCGTTATATTTCAATGTTCAGTAAACTGAGACATGATGATCGAGTCATATTACAAGGTGTCGCAACATTTTCGAGAAATTTGTAAATAACACACAAGTGAATTAATTTTTGCTCGGTACTTTATTAACGGCCTTTATGGTAGTTACCCTCTCAGAACTTTATACACCGTTGCCAACTTTTTTCCCCACCCCTTCGTATCCTCTAGAAGTTTTAGAGTTCAAAGCAGTTGCCACAGCTGCAATGACGTCGTCGTGATGAGTACTCTTGAGGTGGGATTTCCTTTTTCGGAAGAGAAGTTGCATGGAGCTAAATTCGAGCTGTAGGGGGGATGCGGCAACATGAAGATACTTCTTTTGACGAAATTCTCACCGACAATCAACGAACAATGGGCGAGTGCGTTATCGTGATGAAGAATCCAGCCTTATGCGGAAAATACTGTAGCGACCACGAGCGTTATTGTGTGCTATCGGGCATACATGTGTGTGAGCGGCTTATCGATTCTCCGACTAGCCGCGGGCGCTTTTCTTCATGTGCACCGTATCTGTAAACGTGTGTGTCGTACCTGCGTTCCGGGAAAGCAATTAAACCGTTCAAAGAAAACGAGACTTCTCTGGACGGCTGGAGAATGTTCCCGAAAGGAGACAAGGGAGTATAAAAAGGAAGAGACGATCGCCGAGAAAGAGTAGAAATGTCGTTATCGGTAATAAATAGTTAATTTGTTAAACCCACGAACATTACAATACATACCCTCAAGAAGTCAACACAAAACTGTCCGGTTACTGTTGGGCTGAAAGGAACGCACTCGCGGTGGATACTGGATAATGCCTTAAATATCGAAAAAACGATCAGCTTTTGCTTCATCGTCGACTTAGGCATCCTTACATTCGTTGGCAGCCTTCCCCCTATTTCTTCCCACTACTAACATAGCAGTTTGAGATAAACACTCGCGCCTGTATACATTTTCCAATTCGTGAGGGATTTAAAATGATTTTTCGCCCAACTGCACTAAAAATTGTATCACTACACGTCGTTTATGATTTCAGTCATTCATTTTTGTGACGTTACTAATCTACTCCTCGCTATTCCTGTTTGTGATTGTAATATACATAAATAAGCCTTTATGTCTCATTTTTCTTATTGAGTTTCTTAGCACTATATTCTCCATACTATTTCTATCTCCTCATTTCTAACCTTTTATTAACATCACTCCTCAAATGCTATCGTTTCCTTTCCTTCTGCGCTCATCGTCCATGTTTCGCACCCATACAGAGATGCACTCCAAGCTTTTAACATTTTCTAATTTCTACAATAATCGATCGCGAACGCAACTGTTTTTTTCGTTTTCTTAATAATGCGTTCAAGCACGCCATCCGTACCATTGGTAGTACATAAATCAAATTTACATTTAACTGATTATATTTATTAATTGTTTAACACCAACACAATATAGATTCTGCGATAACATACAAGTTATATGTATATAGTATTTGACGTCAACAAAAACGGATTAGACACGGAGATCAAACTACTTGCACTTATCAACTTAAACATATCGTATTGATTGATCTCGTATTTCACTTCGATTACGTACGTAGAAAAATTATATAAGTTACCTATGGACAGTAATCAGATATATAATTCCAATGGAAGACTTATAAGTGACAGATACGAAAACGGTACGATCGACTTTAATCAAATTTACATCATGGAACGACACGCAAAAGGAATAATCATGATAAGGTTTTAAGGAAATTAGATCCTGTAATTCTTTAAAAGGAATCACTACCAGTCACCTGCTGGCTACTAATTTCAATTGCCTCTGAATAAAATATTACGTAAAATGTGATATTCAAAGCGCGTTTTTTTCGAATTGGTAAAAACGAAAATTTACATAAATGTTAAAGCGATATTTACAATCTATCCCACTAGCCCGTTGCTTTCTAAGCGAAAATAATAAAAATTACAATTTGTAAAAATAAGATCCCAGCAGAAATAAATTTACTAGATATTTTAGTTGATATTACAAATTTAAAGACAGGACAACTGTAGGGATAGATATACAGGGGCAAAGGAATAGTATACTTAGATTTGCAGATGAAGGTCTAGTCAGAGACATATTAGAGACAGCAACAGTAGTTAGGAGGGGTAGAGGTAGACCTAGATTAGATTACTGTTCGAAAAAATTTAAGGATGTGGGTTGTTCTAGTTTAAGGGAAATGCGAAGTTCAACTCAGGATAGGAAAGAGTGGAGGTACGTGTCCAACCAGTCTTAGGACTGACGAACTTATGATGATGATATATTTCAACCATGTGTTATCCAGACAGGAACAAAGAACACTTGCCTACTCCGATGATATTCTTGTAGATCCCCTTTTTCAAACAGTGTTAATTATTCATTTTTAAACTTGTAAAGTAAACTGAAAATTGCAAATACTAAAAATGTTCTATTCCAAGAAAAGAATATAATAAATTTTCTTGAAATAGTTTAACTCATAAATCACCGGAAATAATAATTTTTTGTCTAGTCATACACATCTGATCTTGGTCTGACATATTCCGTCTTCGTTTTGGTCTTGGTTTTGGTCTTGCTGTATAAAAACAGTCTTGGGCTTGATCTGGTCTTGCATTTTCACAAGGCCAAAACCAAGACTGAAAGACCAAGAATAATTTTGTTCATCAGTGGATAATAACACTTTTTTAACGATTTTACACTAATAGTGAGTTGAGGACAAAACATAGAGATCTTCGATTACAAAAGTCCATCAAAGAGTAACATATTTGATATTTTCGAAAAATACTACGTGGTAAAGGAAAATTTCTACAACAGAAATGGCTATCATCAATAATTCAAATGCTTTTATAATTAAGAAAGAAAGAGAGAGAGAGGAAGAACTAGAGAAAGGCGGAGAGAGAGAGAGAAAGAGAGAGAAAGGAGAAAATAAAAGATGAGATGTTTATAAACAACAACAATGCCACAGAGAAAAAGTAACATTTAACGTTGAGGTATTTCTCATTGAATCGATGCCTTTCCAACGAACTGCTCACCTGTGCGAAAGTCGGCGTTGTATTTGGCTATGTTGTTACCATAACAACGGCCCTTTACCGCCCTACGTCAATTACCTGGCTTTATTACAACTCGCGAAGGAGAAGGCGGAAAAATCGTTGGATTATTCGATAACACGAGATCTAGAGATTCTTGAGGAAATAATTCGCTTTTATAAAAAAATATGAAGGCACATGCTTGATTATTACCTATATCTTCCGTCTTGAAAAAGATTTTCGGATAAACGATTCTTTAATATGGTTTTTTTTTGGGCGACACCATCACATATCTAATTTCAAAACTATAACACTGATTGACTTAAAAAAAGTATTATATCAAAATTTATAGGTATAACAGGAAAGTAAGATACTAAATACATGAGCACTATCATCCGCTATTTTGAGGCCTTGACCATAGACAGTAGGTTCTGGTAAACTATCATATATCTACCCAAATTTGAAAATCAAATATAGATAACTGTAGGCAGTTTTAAATTAAACTGATTTTGGATCACTGAACTGACATTTGGTTGTATTATTTCTTCTGGTTAGAACCAAAATAGCGGATGATAGCAATGTTTATGTCTTGTATTGTGTAAATTTGAATAAAACTGCTACTTTTTAATCTATACATCGAAGACACGATCAACATCATTAAAGACAGTACAACTGTACAGAGGGACAAAAGACTATTATGCTTAGATTTGCAGATGATATAGCAGTATTAACATATAGCAAGGAGGACTTAGAGATAGCTTTAAATAAAATGGAAGCTGTACTGACAAAACAGTACCGTATGAAAATAAATAAAAGTAAGACAAAAATACTGGTTTTCAAAGGAAGAAAAAATAGAGAAAGAGCGAATACAAAGATAGGAGACGAAAAACTAGAAGTGGCTGATTTTAGGTATCTAGGAAGTAAGATAAGTCAGGACGGAAGGAGTAGTAGGGATATAAAGTGGAGGATAGCGAAGGGATAAATATAAAGCAGAGGATAGGCGAGATAGGTTGGAAGGACATCTTCTCAGGTATGAAGGTCTAGTCACAGACATATTAGAGGCAGAAATGGGAGTTAAGAGGGGTAGAGGTAGACCTATATTTGATTACTGTTTGCAGGTAGAGAGGCAGTTTCTTGTTTAGTAAAAATTGAAAATTATGGAAAGAAAGAAATAGAAAATCAATGCAGGGCTGGTATAAACTACTCATATACCAGTAAGTTTGAGGCGTTTCAAAGTTTTCAAAGAAGTATTTGTGCTTTTAATGAGGGAGCGCTACTTACGTATATAGGTCACATAATAGCAGCACTGTGGTTCATATCATCAAAAATTCATGGTTGCTCCAAGTCGAACTCATACTTAAAACCGTCAATTCTGGTCTCTTTTCAAATACATGATCAATTAACATCAATATTTTATTAGTTATAAGGTCCTTCGTCCTTTGGAACATTAAAAATTCATAAGGATTTATGATTGTTCAACAAGTTTTTCCTATGCATTTAAAATTACTCATCATGGACCTATGTATGTAATTACGTAAAAGGGTTGTTTTATATCTCTGCTGCTCCTTCCATCCTGAGTTATTTGACTTCCTAGATACCGAAGATCAGCCACACTGTAATTTTTGTCTCCTATGTTTATATTCGCTCTTTCTCTACTGCTTTTCCTTCCCTTACAGACCAATATTTTTGTTTTCATATGATACTGTTTTGTCAATAATTCAGAAATTAAAAACTGTATAACAAAGCAAAGATTAATATTTTTAAATTTTCAACAATTTACATTGTATTTTTGAGATAATAAACGTATCTGACTATCTGGCATTATAGCTATCACATTAGTGATTTTATTGTAAATTTTTCAGTCATTTACTTCATATGTATTAAAAGTATTCAAAAGTTTAACAGAATTTGTTAGACTTCGTTTACCTTGTACAAAAGCTTACAACAATTTTTTGTTTAGTGAAGTAAGTACAATGATTCTGCACAAGCGGTCATAAACAAGGTTTTAAGTTGAAGAGTATTAGAATACGGTTTTGGAAGCATTAACACTGGAGGTTTTCAGCGATTTTTTTATGTTTCTATTTAATATAAGCAGTTGCCACTACAAAACCGAGGGACGACTGGGCACCATTCCAATTTTAGTCCCCGGTTGCGGTGGTCTGCCCTTTTTGCAATCCCCATTTCTTGAATGCGGCCGCTTATCCCGTCCCAGCACGTTTCCCAAACCGCCACCGCCTCCCTTTTTGCTCCACTCAGTTATTAACACCATCACAATGATTAATGAACTTTCTGTTTTATTATATACTCGGTCGCTTTGTTTGCATTTTCCGTTCGCCAACCTACACCCTTTGAACGATAATAATTATTGGTCACATAGAGAGGAAAGCCCCGTTTTATTTACGACCGATTGAGCATTCAATGGAAGCCTATACAGTTAAAATGTATGCACTACTAATATATATATATCTATCTATACATGTAATATGGACATTTTGTTAAAGAGATTAATATCCACAAGAATGGCTAATTTGAAATTGAATAATTGGATGGAGTTGAACATACCGAGTAGGTAGATACAAAAATTTTAACCATAAATTCGATGAAAATTGCTAGTTAAGATGAACATAATATATTTTGTGAAAAAATAAGTATATGGTAAAAATAAGAAAATAAAAAAAATTGTAAATATTTCGGCACACTTAATATAAATTTAATAAGAAAAATACAACGTGTAATTATACAACACGCTACTGAAGTGAAACTTGTTCAAACACACAAACATACCGGGATAGGGGTTAAGGAATTGGTTTAATGGTATTATTTGTACACTATGCTTCGCACGGGTGCAATGCTGATAGTAAATATACTATAGAATGTCTTTATATACAACAATCACAGCTTTTTTGTCATTA
>NW_020439189.1:213242-225162 GCF_000699045.2 Agrilus planipennis | reverse complement strand
GGACAGTGGGAGCGGCGGAAAAGAAAAGGTTAGAAGCGTTCGAAATGTGGTGTTATAGGCGGATGATGAGGATATCGTGGGTAGAAAATGTTAGAAATGAAGAGGTATTGGAAAGAATAGGAGAACAGAGGACTCTATGGAAGTCAATCAAAAATAGGCGAGATAGGTTTGTAGGACACCTTCTCAGGCATGAAGGTCTAGTTAGAGACATATTAAAGACAGAAACAGGAGTTAGTAGGGGCAGAGGTAGACCTAGATTAGATTACTATTCGCAAATAGTTAAGAATGTGGGTTGTTCTAGTTTTAGGGAAATGCGAAGTTCAGCTCAGGATAGGAAAGAGTGGAGGTACGTGTCCAACCAGTCTTACGACTGACGACCCTATGATGGTGATGATGATGATGAAGCACATATGTGCTCTTTCTCTATTATTAGCCGTAAAGCTAAAATGACTTCACCCGTTCTTCTATTTCTTCTAAACCCTAAATTGGTCTTCCCCTAGTAATTCCCCTAGAAATTCATCCATCTTTTTGTCCATCCTTGTCAGCACAATCCTGGTTAAGATTACATTGACATAAAATCTGTTAAAAGTGAATCACAAAGTGGACCGTTTTGTAAGTATACGTACATGTTTCGTCCCAAAGATCTTATCGGTCTTTAATATTGCTTAAAATCTGGAATTCAGCGATGTTACAAAAGAAGGGAATACCTTGATGTAACTATAATCTCTCGTCTTTTTCCGGGAAACAAAGTCATTCGGGAACAATCTCGAGCATCAAGTGGTAAGAATTGCCGCATATCAAAGGGTGCACACGCCATTTTTACCTGCACTAAAAACGTAAGAGATCCGTCCGCTTCTTTTCAAAGTAGACAAAAGCTTTTTTCGTCATAAAGCAAAGCCAAAGCATAAATACCTACACATCGTCCGCACCGAATATTTTTTTTTTTTGATCTTTTGCTAAAAATTGCATATCTATGATACACTTAAGTTTTACTTCTCGTAGGTAGACCGAAACTGCTTTTAAAGCTTTGATGTCTGTTACGAATTGCCCTTTTAGTTTTCCATCTGAATTTGTATAAATGAAACTACGAGAAACGCATTTTAGTGTTTCAAAAGTGCTTCAGGAATATTAAGCCATCCAATTCTTTGGCTAAATCTTTGTCGTTTCATTGTTAGTTTTTGAATAAGTTTTTTAAACAGCAGTAAAGAAGAGGGTCATTTGTCTCACCGAATTTTCATGATTTTCGTGTTAAACTGTCTTTTTAGTCCTCCAGCGTTTGTTTTGTAATGCGCAGGTCAACGTGCATCAGGAAACCAAGATCGGAGGTATCGTTTAAAACGTAATTTGTGTCGCTGTTTCCGTGATCTCAAAATTGTCAGACAGGTATGGATTTTGAAATATACTAACTTGAAATTTCAAGTTTTTGGCCCTTTTAGCGACAGTTTGCTGTTTGGGTTGTTTAGTTTTAAGACTAGATCATCTCGATTTTAGGAATGCTAGGGCTTTTTTGGAACAACATTGGAGTGCGTCATCGAAGAAAAAGGGAACCATTATTTCAATCATCATCATCAGGTCGTCAGTCCTAAGACTGGTTGGACACGTACCTCCACTCTTTCCTATCCTGGGCTAAGCTTCGCATTTCCCTAAAACTAGAACAACCCACATCCTTAACCATTTGCGAACAATAATCTAATGTAGGCCTACATCTACTCCTGTTAACTCCCATTTCTGCCTCTAATATGTTTCTGACTAGACCTTCATGCCTGAGAAGGTGTCCCACTAATCTATCTCGCCTTTTTCCCATTGACTTCTATATAGTCCCCTGTTCTCTTATTCTTCCTAATACCTCTTCATTTCTAACCTTCTCTATCCACGGTTTCCTCATCATTCGCCTGTAACACCATATTTTGAACGCTTCTAACCTTTTCTTTTCCGCTGCGCCCGCCGTCCATGTTTGGCACCCGTACAGTGCCGCGCTCCAAACATACACCTTTAATAACCTTTTCCGAATTTCTAAAATAACTGTTCGCGAGCATAGAAGTGATTTCTATTTATTATAGGCGACACGACCTTGCGCTATCCACTACTTTATATCCCTCTACTCCTAGATACCTAAAATCAGCCAGTTTTTCTAATTTTTCGTCTCCTATCTTTATATTCGATCTTTTCCTGCTTTTTCTTCCCTTGCATACCAGTATTTTTGTTTTACTTTTATTTACTGTTTTGTCAGTACCGCTTCCATTTTATTGAAAGCTATCCCCAACTCCTCCTTGCTAGATGCTAAATTGATAAAATCAAAAAATGTTTGCTATTGAATAATATGAAGATAATAATTGAAAATGTCGACTCATTCTTTTTCAGTTGATTCAAATATGACATAAAGCAATAATTTTGCTAAATGAATTTTCACAATACAATCCTTTGATACACTTACAATGTAGCAAAATTATAATCGTTTATATCGTGTTTTATGGTAGCTATAAAAATAATAAGTCGACAGCAACTTGCAGAATACAGACTGTTTGCCGGTAGATATATGTACAAACAAACGCTGGTTGCAGTAAAATTCTGTTTCAATTTTAGAAAGTTAACAAAGCACGCAACCAGCCTAGACAATGCATAGAATTATTTGCGATGGTGTTATCTGGAATTTTACGTATTCCAATCGTGCTTTAAAGTTTTATCGACTGTGAGTAATTAAATGATGATTCGGAGGAATGTCGTATTGTATGATAATAACCTATCGCATACAGCCGTGAATACATGTAAGTACTATCAAACGAGTATATTTGTTAATGTGAAAGCTGCTACATGTAGCTAAAAGCTCCTAATGTGATAAAACGCAAACGTAAAAACAAAAAGCTTTTTCAGGTAGCGTGACCGAGTTTTGAATAACAAAATCAACAACGAAATAAAAGTTTCCTTTAATAATATTTGTTAGTGCACATCTAATTAAAAAAGGCAGTTTACAAAAAAGTTTTATTATGCAATAAAAAGATACTTTAATGCGATCAGTATAAGATTGTTGACAATAGGTCGCCTAAAAACGTTTAAGTGAATTTGGATCACCTTAATTAATATTTATATGTATCTATCATCATCAAAATCAGATCGTCAGTCCTAAGATTTATTGGACACGCACCTCAACTCCTTCCTATTCTGAACTAATCTTCGCATTTTCTTATAACAGGAACATCCCACATCCTATTCCAACTATTTGCGAACAATAATCTAATCTAGGTCTACCTCTACTTCTCTTAACTCCCGTTTCTGCCTCTAATATGTATCTGACTAGACCTTCGCGCCTGAGAAAGTATCCTACCAACCTATCTCGCCTATTTTTCATTCACTTCCATAGAGTTCTCTGTTATCCTCTCTCAAATTCCTTCTAATACCTCTTCATTTCTAACCTTCTCTATCCACGGTGTCCTTATCATTCGCCGGTAACAACACAACGCTTCTAACCTTTTCTTTTCCGTCGGGCCCACCGTCCATGTTTCGCACCTGTTCAACAATATTTTTTGAATTTCTAAATTAATCGTTCACGAGCATAGAAGTGGCTTCTTGTTATTGAAGGCGACTCGACTATCCTTTACTTTATATCTCTAATACTACTCCTTCCGTCCTGACTTATCTGACTTCGTAAATACCTAAAAGCAGCCACTTCTTTTAATTTTTCGTCATCTATCTTTATATTCGGCCTTTTCCTACTTTTTCTGCCCTTGCTTACCAGTATTTTGGTTATATTTTTATTTATTTTCTTACAATACTGTTTTCTCAATACCGCTTTCATTTTATTTACCTAGCTATCTCTAACTCCTCCTTACTAGATGCTAATACTGCTATATCATCTGCAAATCTAAGTATACTAATCTTTTGTCCCTGTATATCTATCCCTACAGTTGTACCTACTGTCTTTAACAATGATCGCTTCTTTGACGTATAGATTAAAAAGCGGCGGTGACAGTGTGCATCCTTGTCTGACTTCCTTCCTAATATTTACTTGTGTACGTTGCTGCTNTGGGTTGTTCTAGTTTTAGGGAAATGCGAAGTTCAGCTCAGGATAGGAAAGAGTGGAGGTACGTGTCCAACCAGTCTTACGACTGACGACCCTATGATGGTGATGATGATGATGAAGCACATATGTGCTCTTTCTCTATTATTAGCCGTAAAGCTAAAATGACTTCACCCGTTCTTCTATTTCTTCTAAACCCTAAATTGGTCTTCCCCTAGTAATTCCCCTAGAAATTCATCCATCTTTTTGTCCATCCTTGTCAGCACAATCCTGGTTAAGATTACATTGACATAAAATCTGTTAAAAGTGAATCACAAAGTGGACCGTTTTGTAAGTATACGTACATGTTTCGTCCCAAAGATCTTATCGGTCTTTAATATTGCTTAAAATCTGGAATTCAGCGATGTTACAAAAGAAGGGAATACCTTGATGTAACTATAATCTCTCGTCTTTTTCCGGGAAACAAAGTCATTCGGGAACAATCTCGAGCATCAAGTGGTAAGAATTGCCGCATATCAAAGGGTGCACACGCCATTTTTACCTGCACTAAAAACGTAAGAGATCCGTCCGCTTCTTTTCAAAGTAGACAAAAGCTTTTTTCGTCATAAAGCAAAGCCAAAGCATAAATACCTACACATCGTCCGCACCGAATATTTTTTTTTTTTGATCTTTTGCTAAAAATTGCATATCTATGATACACTTAAGTTTTACTTCTCGTAGGTAGACCGAAACTGCTTTTAAAGCTTTGATGTCTGTTACGAATTGCCCTTTTAGTTTTCCATCTGAATTTGTATAAATGAAACTACGAGAAACGCATTTTAGTGTTTCAAAAGTGCTTCAGGAATATTAAGCCATCCAATTCTTTGGCTAAATCTTTGTCGTTTCATTGTTAGTTTTTGAATAAGTTTTTTAAACAGCAGTAAAGAAGAGGGTCATTTGTCTCACCGAATTTTCATGATTTTCGTGTTAAACTGTCTTTTTAGTCCTCCAGCGTTTGTTTTGTAATGCGCAGGTCAACGTGCATCAGGAAACCAAGATCGGAGGTATCGTTTAAAACGTAATTTGTGTCGCTGTTTCCGTGATCTCAAAATTGTCAGACAGGTATGGATTTTGAAATATACTAACTTGAAATTTCAAGTTTTTGGCCCTTTTAGCGACAGTTTGCTGTTTGGGTTGTTTAGTTTTAAGACTAGATCATCTCGATTTTAGGAATGCTAGGGCTTTTTTGGAACAACATTGGAGTGCGTCATCGAAGAAAAAGGGAACCATTATTTCAATCATCATCATCAGGTCGTCAGTCCTAAGACTGGTTGGACACGTACCTCCACTCTTTCCTATCCTGGGCTAAGCTTCGCATTTCCCTAAAACTAGAACAACCCACATCCTTAACCATTTGCGAACAATAATCTAATGTAGGCCTACATCTACTCCTGTTAACTCCCATTTCTGCCTCTAATATGTTTCTGACTAGACCTTCATGCCTGAGAAGGTGTCCCACTAATCTATCTCGCCTTTTTCCCATTGACTTCTATATAGTCCCCTGTTCTCTTATTCTTCCTAATACCTCTTCATTTCTAACCTTCTCTATCCACGGTTTCCTCATCATTCGCCTGTAACACCATATTTTGAACGCTTCTAACCTTTTCTTTTCCGCTGCGCCCGCCGTCCATGTTTGGCACCCGTACAGTGCCGCGCTCCAAACATACACCTTTAATAACCTTTTCCGAATTTCTAAAATAACTGTTCGCGAGCATAGAAGTGATTTCTATTTATTATAGGCGACACGACCTTGCGCTATCCACTACTTTATATCCCTCTACTCCTAGATACCTAAAATCAGCCAGTTTTTCTAATTTTTCGTCTCCTATCTTTATATTCGATCTTTTCCTGCTTTTTCTTCCCTTGCATACCAGTATTTTTGTTTTACTTTTATTTACTGTTTTGTCAGTACCGCTTCCATTTTATTGAAAGCTATCCCCAACTCCTCCTTGCTAGATGCTAAATTGATAAAATCAAAAAATGTTTGCTATTGAATAATATGAAGATAATAATTGAAAATGTCGACTCATTCTTTTTCAGTTGATTCAAATATGACATAAAGCAATAATTTTGCTAAATGAATTTTCACAATACAATCCTTTGATACACTTACAATGTAGCAAAATTATAATCGTTTATATCGTGTTTTATGGTAGCTATAAAAATAATAAGTCGACAGCAACTTGCAGAATACAGACTGTTTGCCGGTAGATATATGTACAAACAAACGCTGGTTGCAGTAAAATTCTGTTTCAATTTTAGAAAGTTAACAAAGCACGCAACCAGCCTAGACAATGCATAGAATTATTTGCGATGGTGTTATCTGGAATTTTACGTATTCCAATCGTGCTTTAAAGTTTTATCGACTGTGAGTAATTAAATGATGATTCGGAGGAATGTCGTATTGTATGATAATAACCTATCGCATACAGCCGTGAATACATGTAAGTACTATTAAACGAGTATATTTGTTAATGTGAAAGCTGCTACATGTAGCTAAAAGCTCCTAATGTGATAAAACGCAAACGTAAAAACAAAAAGCTTTTTCAGGTAGCGTGACCGAGTTTTGAATAACAAAATCAACAACGAAATAAAAGTTTCCTTTAATAATATTTGTTAGTGCACATCTAATTAAAAAAGGCAGTTTACAAAAAAGTTTTATTATGCAATAAAAAGATACTTTAATGCGATCAGTATAAGATTGTTGACAATAGGTCGCCTAAAAACGTTTAAGTGAATTTGGATCACCTTAATTAATATTTATATGTATCTATCATCATCAAAATCAGATCGTCAGTCCTAAGATTTATTGGACACGCACCTCAACTCCTTCCTATTCTGAACTAATCTTCGCATTTTCTTATAACAGGAACATCCCACATCCTATTCCAACTATTTGCGAACAATAATCTAATCTAGGTCTACCTCTACTTCTCTTAACTCCCGTTTCTGCCTCTAATATGTATCTGACTAGACCTTCGCGCCTGAGAAAGTATCCTACCAACCTATCTCGCCTATTTTTCATTCACTTCCATAGAGTTCTCTGTTATCCTCTCTCAAATTCCTTCTAATACCTCTTCATTTCTAACCTTCTCTATCCACGGTGTCCTTATCATTCGCCGGTAACAACACAACGCTTCTAACCTTTTCTTTTCCGTCGGGCCCACCGTCCATGTTTCGCACCCATACAGAGATGCACTCCAAGCTTTTAACATTTTCTAATTTCTACAATAATCGATCGCGAACGCAACTGTTTTTTTCGTTTTCTTAATAATGCGTTCAAGCACGCCATCCGTACCATTGGTAGTACATAAATCAAATTTACATTTAACTGATTATATTTATTAATTGTTTAACACCAACACAATATAGATTCTGCGATAACATACAAGTTATATGTATATAGTATTTGACGTCAACAAAAACGGATTAGACACGGAGATCAAACTACTTGCACTTATCAACTTAAACATATCGTATTGATTGATCTCGTATTTCACTTCGATTACGTACGTAGAAAAATTATATAAGTTACCTATGGACAGTAATCAGATATATAATTCCAATGGAAGACTTATAAGTGACAGATACGAAAACGGTACGATCGACTTTAATCAAATTTACATCATGGAACGACACGCAAAAGGAATAATCATGATAAGGTTTTAAGGAAATTAGATCCTGTAATTCTTTAAAAGGAATCACTACCAGTCACCTGCTGGCTACTAATTTCAATTGCCTCTGAATAAAATATTACGTAAAATGTGATATTCAAAGCGCGTTTTTTTCGAATTGGTAAAAACGAAAATTTACATAAATGTTAAAGCGATATTTACAATCTATCCCACTAGCCCGTTGCTTTCTAAGCGAAAATAATAAAAATTACAATTTGTAAAAATAAGATCCCAGCAGAAATAAATTTACTAGATATTTTAGTTGATATTACAAATTTAAAGACAGGACAACTGTAGGGATAGATATACAGGGGCAAAGGAATAGTATACTTAGATTTGCAGATGAAGGTCTAGTCAGAGACATATTAGAGACAGCAACAGTAGTTAGGAGGGGTAGAGGTAGACCTAGATTAGATTACTGTTCGAAAAAATTTAAGGATGTGGGTTGTTCTAGTTTAAGGGAAATGCGAAGTTCAACTCAGGATAGGAAAGAGTGGAGGTACGTGTCCAACCAGTCTTAGGACTGACGAACTTATGATGATGATATATTTCAACCATGTGTTATCCAGACAGGAACAAAGAACACTTGCCTACTCCGATGATATTCTTGTAGATCCCCTTTTTCAAACAGTGTTAATTATTCATTTTTAAACTTGTAAACTGAAAATTGCAAATACTAAAAATGTTCTATTCCAAGAAAAGAATATAATAAATTTTCTTGAAATAGTTTAACTCATAAATCACCGGAAATAATAATTTTTTGTCTAGTCATACACATCTGATCTTGGTCTGACATATTCCGTCTTCGTTTTGGTCTTGGTTTTGGTCTTGCTGTATAAAAACAGTCTTGGGCTTGATCTGGTCTTGCATTTTCACAAGGCCAAAACCAAGACTGAAAGACCAAGAATAATTTTGTTCATCAGTGGATAATAACACTTTTTTAACGTTTTTACACTAATAGTGAGTTGAGGACAAAACATAGAGATCTTCGATTACAAAAGTCCATCAAAGAGTAACATATTTGATATTTTCGAAAAATACTACGTGGTAAAGGAAAATTTCTACAACAGAAATGGCTATCATCAATAATTCAAATGCTTTTATAATTAAGAAAGAAAGAGAGAGAGAGGAAGAACTAGAGAAAGGCGGAGAGAGAGAGAGAAAGAGAGAGAAAGGAGAAAATAAAAGATGAGATGTTTATAAACAACAACAATGCCACAGAGAAAAAGTAACATTTAACGTTGAGGTATTTCTCATTGAATCGATGCCTTTCCAACGAACTGCTCACCTGTGCGAAAGTCGGCGTTGTATTTGGCTATGTTGTTACCATAACAACGGCCCTTTACCGCCCTACGTCAATTACCTGGCTTTATTACAACTCGCGAAGGAGAAGGCGGAAAAATCGTTGGATTATTCGATAACACGAGATCTAGAGATTCTTGAGGAAATAATTCGCTTTTATAAAAAAATATGAAGGCACATGCTTGATTATTACCTATATCTTCCGTCTTGAAAAAGATTTTCGGATAAACGATTCTTTAATATGGTTTTTTTTTGGGCGACACCATCACATATCTAATTTCAAAACTATAACACTGATTGACTTAAAAAAAGTATTATATCAAAATTTATAGGTATAACAGGAAAGTAAGATACTAAATACATGAGCACTATCATCCGCTATTTTGAGGCCTTGACCATAGACAGTAGGTTCTGGTAAACTATCATATATCTACCCAAATTTGAAAATCAAATATAGATAACTGTAGGCAGTTTTAAATTAAACTGATTTTGGATCACTGAACTGACATTTGGTTGTATTATTTCTTCTGGTTAGAACCAAAATAGCGGATGATAGCAATGTTTATGTCTTGTATTGTGTAAATTTGAATAAAACTGCTACTTTTTAATCTATACATCGAAGACACGATCAACATCATTAAAGACAGTACAACTGTACAGAGGGACAAAAGACTATTATGCTTAGATTTGCAGATGATATAGCAGTATTAACATATAGCAAGGAGGACTTAGAGATAGCTTTAAATAAAATGGAAGCTGTACTGACAAAACAGTACCGTATGAAAATAAATAAAAGTAAGACAAAAATACTGGTTTTCAAAGGAAGAAAAAATAGAGAAAGAGCGAATACAAAGATAGGAGACGAAAAACTAGAAGTGGCTGATTTTAGGTATCTAGGAAGTAAGATAAGTCAGGACGGAAGGAGTAGTAGGGATATAAAGTGGAGGATAGCGAAGGGATAAATATAAAGCAGAGGATAGGCGAGATAGGTTGGAAGGACATCTTCTCAGGTATGAAGGTCTAGTCACAGACATATTAGAGGCAGAAATGGGAGTTAAGAGGGGTAGAGGTAGACCTATATTTGATTACTGTTTGCAGGTAGAGGCAGTTTCTTGTTTAGTAAAAATTGAAAATTATGGAAAGAAAGAAATAGAAAATCAATGCAGGGCTGGTATAAACTACTCATATACCAGTAAGTTTGAGGCGTTTCAAAGTTTTCAAAGAAGTATTTGTGCTTTTAATGAGGGAGCGCTACTTACGTATATAGGTCACATAATAGCAGCACTGTGGTTCATATCATCAAAAATTCATGGTTGCTCCAAGTCGAACTCATACTTAAAACCGTCAATTCTGGTCTCTTTTCAAATACATGATCAATTAACATCAATATTTTATTAGTTATAAGGTCCTTCGTCCTTTGGAACATTAAAAATTCATAAGGATTTATGATTGTTCAACAAGTTTTTCCTATGCATTTAAAATTACTCATCATGGACCTATGTATGTAATTACGTAAAAGGGTTGTTTTATATCTCTGCTGCTCCTTCCATCCTGAGTTATTTGACTTCCTAGATACCGAAGATCAGCCACACTGTAATTTTTGTCTCCTATGTTTATATTCGCTCTTTCTCTACTGCTTTTCCTTCCCTTACAGACCAATATTTTTGTTTTCATATGATACTGTTTTGTCAATAATTCAGAAATTAAAAACTGTATAACAAAGCAAAGATTAATATTTTTAAATTTTCAACAATTTACATTGTATTTTTGAGATAATAAACGTATCTGACTATCTGGCATTATAGCTATCACATTAGTGATTTTATTGTAAATTTTTCAGTCATTTACTTCATATGTATTAAAAGTATTCAAAAGTTTAACAGAATTTGTTAGACTTCGTTTACCTTGTACAAAAGCTTACAACAATTTTTTGTTTAGTGAAGTAAGTACAATGATTCTGCACAAGCGGTCATAAACAAGGTTTTAAGTTGAAGAGTATTAGAATACGGTTTTGGAAGCATTAACACTGGAGGTTTTCAGCGATTTTTTTATGTTTCTATTTAATATAAGCAGTTGCCACTACAAAACCGAGGGACGACTGGGCACCATTCCAATTTTAGTCCCCGGTTGCGGTGGTCTGCCCTTTTTGCAATCCCCATTTCTTGAATGCGGCCGCTTATCCCGTCCCAGCACGTTTCCCAAACCGCCACCGCCTCCCTTTTTGCTCCACTCAGTTATTAACACCATCACAATGATTAATGAACTTTCTGTTTTATTATATACTCGGTCGCTTTGTTTGCATTTTCCGTTCGCCAACCTACACCCTTTGAACGATAATAATTATTGGTCACATAGAGAGGAAAGCCCCGTTTTATTTACGACCGATTGAGCATTCAATGGAAGCCTATACAGTTAAAATGTATGCACTACTAATATATATATATCTATCTATACATGTAATATGGACATTTTGTTAAAGAGATTAATATCCACAAGAATGGCTAATTTGAAATTGAATAATTGGATGGAGTTGAACATACCGAGTAGGTAGATACAAAAATTTTAACCATAAATTCGATGAAAATTGCTAGTTAAGATGAACATAATATATTTTGTGAAAAAATAAGTATATGGTAAAAATAAGAAAATAAAAAAAATTGTAAATATTTCGGCACACTTAATATAAATTTAATAAGAAAAATACAACGTGTAATTATACAACACGCTACTGAAGTGAAACTTGTTCAAACACACAAACATACCGGGATAGGGGTTAAGGAATTGGTTTAATGGTATTATTTGTACACTATGCTTCGCACGGGTGCAATGCTGATAGTAAATATACTATAGAATGTCTTTATATACAACAATCACAGCTTTTTTGTCATTA
>NW_020439189.1:209055-211305 GCF_000699045.2 Agrilus planipennis | reverse complement strand
GAATAGTAAATTTTCCCCTGAGCCCTAAGTATCAGAAAAAACACAAAAAAAAGATTGATGTCCAGATTTTAGGAAAAAGTTCATTTTCCATCCTCGCTAATAAATAATTACTTCTGAATCCACCTCCAAAGTAAATATAATTATATGGTTTGTAACATCGAAAAGTTATTTAATATAGCAATATAAGGGAATGCTTTGCTGCCAATTAAATTTCATTTATTTACTCATTACACTGCCTTTTGTTTTACCTTAGTAATATTAAATTACACTCGGTAGCCCGAATTCTCTAATAATATATTAAAAGCCATGTTGCTGTATGCGTTCGGACATGACTATTTATTATTTACCCCATTATACAATCATAACTTGTCCTTAATTAAATACCGAAGCTGCCCTAAGCTATTATAACATTACCCTCGTTAATGAAACGGTATTCAACATGGGTTATCACTTACACTTGAGTATTGTTATCGTTATATAAAAGATTTACAGCCCCATCATTACGTTTGTGTTTACTTAAACGTGGATACTAGGCCTAAAATGTAAAATTGATATTTTTATATCCCATTCGTCATACTCAACCCCTTAATTTGTATAGAAAAGTTGTAGGGTTTGTAAAAAAATATAGTCCAAGGGGGTGAAGCCGAAGGCACCCCTAGTAGTGTATATAAGTGAAAAACAAATACTACGTGTCTAAAGTGATTCAAAACTCAAAATTCAAAACTTAACTAATTGTAATCGGAAAAAAATAGAATCAACTTCGGAAGGTAGTTACGTAAAAACTAGAAAGTTTAACTGCGCCCTTTCGCCTTACATCAAAACTTTCATTATAGGTAACACTATATTTCATTTACTTTCTCTAGCGATGTGCCCCTTCCAATGTCTTGGATACGCGCTGACAAAATCGTAGGTGGGGAGGAAAAAGCGCATTATACTCTCGACTCTTGTTCATTAAACATAATTTTTCACACAGTATCTGCCAAAAGTTTTATTCAATCGTGAATGGTAGTGCGAGTCGAAAACAAGCGTTAAAACCTTTAATATGTCTTCAAATATAAATAAACATCTCGTTGATATTTTCAGTAGTAATTGGTACCAANCACTCCGTAACATTAATTGTGACCTAGATCTCGACCTTTAAGGTAATTTGTAGGTCAAATCTCTGTCAAAAAAAGTGCGTTGAACGCACATATTCTTGGCACCAGCAATAGAAAGAGCAAACAATTCTTTAATCGGAAATACACTTGAAATCGATTTTCATTCAATTTTTCAGTCATTATTTTTGAGAAGTTTAGAATATAATCTTTATGTACTTTTTAGTGTGAAGGGTATGTTTGTAACACTCCGTATAGTTTCATTACGACAGCGTGTGTTTGAGATTATTCGGTATCATTAACACTCTAAATACCTTTCCAGATGTCACGTCGTTCGTCCTTTGAAGTTTACACCAGGTGGCAGTGCTTAAAACAGGAGCAGGAATTACGATTCTACCTTTCCCGACGCATCATCCTTTAAAGGTAAATAACCTTTTCTACTACTAATTGGATCAGGACATTTAATCGTTTTAAGAGCCGTGTATAATCTGTATGCACCTGTTTTTACGTGTGTACGACAATCTCCGTGAAAGGTGGTTTCAGTTAAGTAATATTTTCAGCCCATAAAATAATTACATTATGGGGCCCAGGTTCGAATTTCGTTTCAGAAATAAAGCATTGAAAGTTTTAATTCGCAGTGCAGTAGAGGCTTAAATATCAGCAGGATTTATTTACGTAATCTTTTAATTAATTTTTACATCTGTTTATGCTAGATAAATTACTCTGCTATACTTCATTTACTTTCTCTAGCGATGTGCCCCTTCCAATGTCTTGGATGCGCGCTGGCAAAATCGTAGGTAGGGAGAAAAAAGCTCATTATACTCTCGAGTCTTGTTCATTAAACATACTTTTTCATACAGTACCTGCCAAAAGTTTTGTTCAATCATGAATAGTAGTGCGAGTCAAAAACAAGTATTAAAGCCTTTAACATGTCTTCAAATATAAATAAACATCTGGTTGATATTTTCAATAGTAAATGGTACCAATAACAGCATATTAGAGCAATGCAATTGTAATGGATAAAATGGTCAATTTTTCCGTGCAGTACTGTACGGATTATACTCTCCTTACCGGTTAAGAGTTTGGCCGAGAGTTGTCTCCTTTCTTTTCTGGCCTAGTGCTGTTCTTTTCTACTTTGCGCCGGTCAAACTGAAGG
>NW_020439189.1:162697-208169 GCF_000699045.2 Agrilus planipennis | reverse complement strand
GAATAGTAAATTTTCCCCTGAGCCCTAAGTATCAGAAAAAACACAAAAAAAAGATTGATGTCCAGATTTTAGGAAAAAGTTCATTTTCCATCCTCGCTAATAAATAATTACTTCTGAATCCACCTCCAAAGTAAATATAATTATATGGTTTGTAACATCGAAAAGTTATTTAATATAGCAATATAAGGGAATGCTTTGCTGCCAATTAAATTTCATTTATTTACTCATTACACTGCCTTTTGTTTTACCTTAGTAATATTAAATTACACTCGGTAGCCCGAATTCTCTAATAATATATTAAAAGCCATGTTGCTGTATGCGTTCGGACATGACTATTTATTATTTACCCCATTATACAATCATAACTTGTCCTTAATTAAATACCGAAGCTGCCCTAAGCTATTATAACATTACCCTCGTTAATGAAACGGTATTCAACATGGGTTATCACTTACACTTGAGTATTGTTATCGTTATATAAAAGATTTACAGCCCCATCATTACGTTTGTGTTTACTTAAACGTGGATACTAGGCCTAAAATGTAAAATTGATATTTTTATATCCCATTCGTCATACTCAACCCCTTAATTTGTATAGAAAAGTTGTAGGGTTTGTAAAAAAATATAGTCCAAGGGGGTGAAGCCGAAGGCACCCCTAGTAGTGTATATAAGTGAAAAACAAATACTACGTGTNGTTCTGCTCTATTCCTGGTTGCATAGCCAGGCACATATAATTAATAGAGTAACAACCAAGTCAAAGTTTCCCAAATCTGGGTACATCTTGTACCTAAGGGATAATCTTTTAGGGTAGTAATACAAATAGCGCACCCTGCTATGCATTATTCCACTTTATGCATAGGCATTTTACAAACCACCTCGTAGGTGTTTAACCATTTATACATACACTGCTTTAATTTCAATTTACTTGTCGAATGAGTTGTTATTCCTTCGTCATCCACCTGCAAAATTTCATTCCAATCCACCACCTTTGTGCGAACTGGTCGTGATTCGAAGCATTACATTTTGGTCGGCTCATTTAGTTTTAAACTTCATTTAAGCAACACGCCTGGTTTGAAAGTAAATCTCTAACAGACCATGCCTTCAGTTCCACATGCGCTGCGCTCTGTTCAAAGACCGCCGTCAAAACAATTCCTATTTCTCACGGTAAGTTGCATAAGTAGTGCAATGGCGGATTACGTAAACTAGCCGTGAATACATGTAAGTACTATTAAACGAGTATATTTGTTAATGTGAAAGCTGCTACATGTAGCTAAAAGCTCCTAATGTGATAAAACGCAAACGTAAAAACAAAAAGCTTTTTCAGGTAGCGTGACCGAGTTTTGAATAACAAAATCAACAACGAAATAAAAGTTTCCTTTAATAATATTTGTTAGTGCACATCTAATTAAAAAAGGCAGTTTACAAAAAAGTTTTATTATGCAATAAAAAGATACTTTAATGCGATCAGTATAAGATTGTTGACAATAGGTCGCCTAAAAACGTTTAAGTGAATTTGGATCACCTTAATTAATATTTATATGTATCTATCATCATCAAAATCAGATCGTCAGTCCTAAGATTTATTGGACACGCACCTCAACTCCTTCCTATTCTGAACTAATCTTCGCATTTTCTTATAACAGGAACATCCCACATCCTATTCCAACTATTTGCGAACAATAATCTAATCTAGGTCTACCTCTACTTCTCTTAACTCCCGTTTCTGCCTCTAATATGTATCTGACTAGACCTTCGCGCCTGAGAAAGTATCCTACCAACCTATCTCGCCTATTTTTCATTCACTTCCATAGAGTTCTCTGTTATCCTCTCTCAAATTCCTTCTAATACCTCTTCATTTCTAACCTTCTCTATCCACGGTGTCCTTATCATTCGCCGGTAACACCACAACGCTTCTAACCTTTTCTTTTCCGTCGGGCCCACCGTCCATGTTTCGCACCTGTTCAACAATATTTTTTGAATTTCTAAATTAATCGTTCACGAGCATAGAAGTGGCTCCTTGTTATTGAAGGCGACTCGACTATCCTTTACTTTATATCTCTAATACTACTCCTTCCGTCCTGACTTATCTGACTTCGTAAATACCTAAAAGCAGCCACTTCTTCTAATTTTTCGTCATCTATCTTTATATTCGGCCTTTTCCTACTTTTTCTTCTCTTGCTTACCAATTTCTTTTTTTCAATTTCCCTACTTGCCTCATTGTTCTAACATTCCTCACTCCGACTCGTGAAATATTGCACCTACCCCTATTCCACTTATTGTTGACATTTCCCCAGGTAGTCCCCGCCCTGACAAAGCGAAATTTAATATGTTAATAATAATAAACAATTGTGGAACTATTTCAAGCGTTATAACTTTTAAATAACTTTGAAATGTTTCAGCAAGAATTAACGACGTTGTCACTTCTAATATATTTTAATCAAATTTATAATTGAAATGTTTCGGAATGGGATAGAACAAAATCTTCGTTAATTCTATTCAAACAACAATTTGTTTCTCGACAGGTTAGACGTGAATTAGCATAAACGTTAAGTTATTCGCCGTCATCTCGTCTGGGAAACAAGACGTGATTCTGATTGCAAGTAAAATATTTTGAATGTCATTTACGTTTATTTAAAATTGCCTCCCCCATGAATATATACGTATATACATACAAATATATATATATATCACGTCAAACATGTAAAATAGACATTGCCGCTTGCTGTAACGTCGGGATCGAAAATAAAATAAACGCTTCAATTTCCATTTTAATTTCCTCTTGATTCGTGGGCTTCAGTTGGAATGATTTAATCTTGGCAAAAATTAAATTCAGTTTCGGTTTGCGCTTATGCGCCGCGGCGCAGTCAGCGACTGACTGCCGCGAGCCGGTTAATTGCGATTGCAGATTATAAAAATCGATCGGATTATGGATAAAAAAAATACGCGCACTTTTGCTATAATAGACATTCGGTTTTTGCATCGATTGAAAAATAATTAACTGGGTGGGATATTTTGTTAGTTATGGAAGTTGTTGACCTGGTACATCAACGTTTCTCACTCCTCTACGGTCCGCATTGAATTACGAACAAAATAAACTGCGAAACTTCGATCCAGGTGGGCTATGTTTATTAGTAAATAGTAAACAATGTANAGGCATGAAGGTCTAGTCAGAGACATATTAGAGACAGAAACAGGAGTTAGGAGGGGTAGAGGTAGACCTAGATTAGATTACTGTTCGCAAATAGTTAAGGATGTGAGTTGTTCTAATTTTAGGGAAATGCGAAGTTTAGCTAAGGATAGGAAAGAGTGGAGGTACATGTCCAACCAGTCTTAGAACTGAGGACCTTATGATGATGATGATTTAATTCCATATTATAGGTTATTATGTTATTATACTTGCGTGTATCAGTACTATAACCAACGTATCAGGTAGATATCAATAGAAACCCAAAGCGGCTATTTCAGCAGTACCCCGAGCGTCTTAGTAGTATAGTAACTCTGACCACAGATGTCACAGCGGTTGTTTACGTTCCAACGTGTCGTAAACATACTTAGGTGCCAACAAATTTGTGTCGTGAACAACAGAAAGAGGTCCCAAATTAATGAAGTTGTCAGTCTTTTGAACAATTTAAAAGAAAAAGAAAAACACTGTGAGTGTAGTTGTCAGAGGGAGTTGAAATTTTTATTATTTCTATATACATTTCTCCCTTTTAAACCTCGAGTGGTATAGGGAAGCACATAGTTATCAGTCGAGTCAATATTTTCACAGCTACAATATGATTGCAGTAAAGTTCGCTTCTCGCTTATATAAAGGCCCATGAGATTTAAAACTAGCTATAGGTACATTAAATTCACAATTTTGTAAAATGTTTCAAAATTGTTAACCATCTCACAAATATTCAGTTTTTTAGTTCTTTTGCTAGATTTTGAATTTGATATGCATCGATAGGTACATGTACACATGATGCTTCATGCATGTAGGGATCTACATATGTATGAATGAAGAGGAAAAACCATGACGTTAAAATTTCTAAAACGGAACCCTTGTAGAATGTAAATAGCATTCTCGAGTCCTCGTTAAGTTATAATACCGAGTCCGCCTGAGGCATTTAAGACGCGTTCGAGGTAGCTTTTGAACCGTCAATGTAAGCGCGTATTACAAAACCTTAACTTGGCGTGCAAATGCTTTAAATTTTTAAGAGTATATAACTTAATTAAAAGCAAATAGCTAGGTGACTTAATTTGATCTCAACCAAGCCAAGTAAAGTGCAAATTATATTTTGTACACATTAAATAACGTATTTAAATTGATCGTAGGTATATCGTCCATAAAGCGAAGACACAATAAATATCACAAGACAACTTTAGGGATTGATTTACAGGGACAAAAAATTGGTAAACTTAGACTTGCAGATGATGTAGTAGTATTAGCATCTAACAAGGAGGGATTAGAGATAGCTTTAAATAAAATGGATGTGGTATTGACAAGACAGTATTGTATGAAAATAAATAAATGTAAAACAAATATACTTGTATGTAAGGGAAGAAAAAGTAGAGAAAGAGCGAATATAAGGATAGGAGACTAAAAAACTAGAAGAAGTGACTGATTTTCGATGTCTAGGAAGTCAGATAAGTCAGGACGGAAGTAGTAGCAATATAAAGCAAAGCAGAGTATAGCGCAGGGTCGAGTCGCCTTCAATAAAATGAAGCTACTTCTATGCTCGCGAAGGATTAATTTGGAAATTCGAAAAAGATTGTTAAATGTGTATGTTTGAAGCGCGACGCTGTAGGGAAAGAACGAATATAAAGGTAGGAGACGAAAAATTAGAAGATTTTCGGTATCTAGGAAGTCAGATAACTCAGATAACCAGTCGTAGAACTAACCACCTTATGATGATGAAATATATAGTATTAATAAAATGAAAATCTAAATCTAAACAAATCGGAGATGCAATTAATAAAGTTACCATTTTCATAACCATTAGGTGTTTGTTTAGAAACTTTGTCAGATAAAACAATTAACCTGTGAAGTGAACTATAACAATTGGAAAAATAATCCTCCTGGAAAACTTAGAAGTTAAGACCATTGGAAATTTTATCTTATTACTAATAGCATTTAAAATGTTTCTTCAAGTGTGTCCTTTTGACTGTTTAAATTTGAATNCAAAGAAATACACCCAATCGATAAATTTGAAAGAGGGACAGAAACGCAGAAACGAACTGAAGATATATGCAAGATACAGATAAGTATTGACTACCAAAAATGGAAATACTGTGCAGAATGTGTAAGAAAGAGGGGGAAACACTACAACATGTTACAGAAAAATGTGAGCACACGAGAAAAGAACAAGAAAGTTGGATATACAAACACACATACATACACACACACACACACACACACACATCAAAAACAACAAACACGAATTTAAGAACAAAGGCTTTCACGGCCGGAATCCATAATAGAATGAAGATTCGGGTTATAGGGCCGTGGTCTAAGTGAACTATCATGTCTGGACGTTTCGTCAGCTGGGTCCCAGTCGCTGTCGAGACTTCGAGATATAATCTACGTTCACGTTGTCAACGCAGCACTACCACTGCAGATGTCAGCCGCAGTAGCTGACGAAACGTCTGGACGGAACAGTTCACTTAGACCACGGCCCTATAGCCCGAATCTTCATTCTACTATGGATTCCGGCCGTGAAAGCCTTTGTTCTTATATTTTTCTAAGCATGTTTCTTAAAGTATTTATTTTATTAAAAGGTTCTAACTTTCGGTTTTTGTGAAATGTTATTTAAGAGCGTGGGTGATAACCCTTAAATTAGATAATTGTAATCGTCCCGCATAGTGGTAATAAATTTACGTATTGCAACAGGATGTTTTAGGCATTTTAGGGATTATTTGTAAACTGGTTACTGGTATATCATTGCGAATTAATGGAAAAGGAAAAAGAGGCCAACATGCGTGCTTGCATACTATAAATCATGAAAAATGTGGACGTGTAAACTACGAATAAAACCGGCTGACCAATTACCCTAAAATTTGACACAAAAACCACTTTACCTTACATTACACGAAAAAATGAGGTATGATTTTCACGTTCATTGTATACATAATATAATCATCTTTTCACACTCTACTTTAAAAGTTGAAATGCTTTCCTTTACAATATGTAAACGTGTGTGCCGTATCGAAAAACAATTTCGTATGTATGACGCGCGCTTAATGGAAAATTTCAAAGTTAAACATTACCGAATGTTCCGGTACTTCCGCATACACCGGAAGCGTGTATACAAATTCTGTTTTCGACGTTATTAGAGAACGGCGGCGTAGCATTTGTAAAAGCTTTTATTTTACTATATTTACAACGATGAAATATTCAAAAGGAAATTTTTGATGTGTAGAAACTACTGAATTTTAACGTTTCCGTTTTTGTTACATTTGGCACTTTTTATAGTATAGTAGTAATAGTATAAGAAACGAGGCAGGGGCCATTTTGATAGAAAATAAGGAAATGGCAGATAAGTGGAAAGAATATTTAGAGAACCTATACGCAGGCCATGAGTTGGATAATATTTTAGAAAAGGAAAATAGTGTGGAGATAGGTGAGTTAGGTTATCCCATAATGAGAGAAGAGTTTGATGTAGCATTAAAAAGTTTAATGAATAATAAGGCGCCAGGTGTAGATGGGAAACAGGGGTAAATTCTAAAACATGCAGGACAAGAGGTTAGAGATCGTATGTTTAAGCTTGTTAGTCACATTTACGAGACGGGGAAAGTCCCAGACGATTATAAACGGAACGTAGTAGTAACATTACCTAAAAAGAGAGGCGCGGATAGGTGCGAGACATTTAGAACAATTAGCTTAACTTCCCGTGCGTCAAAAATCTTAACTATAATTGTACAGAGGAGGATGGAAAAAAGGGCGGAAGAACTATTAGGGGAAGATCAATTTGGGTTTAGAAGAAATAGAGAAACGCGGGAGGTCATTCTAGCTTTACGAGTACCAATAGAGAAAACGATAGAAATGAGAAAGAGTGCGTACATAGGATTTGTAGATTTAGAAAAACCTTTTGACAATGTTAATTGGAACAAGATGTTAAATATACTTAAAAATATAGGGATGAGTTACAAAGATAGAAGAGTTATACTTCGTTTGTATAAAGAGCAACAGGCAGTTATAGAGCTAGGGACGCAACGTTGAGAAGTAAATATTAGGAAGGGAGTCAGACAGGGTTGCACACTGTCACCATTACTTTTTAATCTATACATCGAAGACGCGATCAACATCATTAAAGACAGTACAAATGTAGGGATAAATATACAGGGGCAAAAGATTAGTATGTTTAGATTTGCAGATGATGTCAGGAGAAGGAGCAGAGGTGCGTATCCAACCAGTCTTAAGACTGACAATCTTATGATTGCACTTTTAAATTTCAGTTACCACAAATAGGTACACTGTGATGCCCCAATCTTCAGTTTGTCTTTCGGTGATTAATTATTTTTCACTATCACGATTAGTGATTATATAATCTAAGAACGTTTTTTCGTTAAAAAAAAGAATAGCAGTTTATTTTTATAAATATGTAAATATGTTTCAATAATTATACTTATACGTAAATATAAATGACATTTATATTAAATACTTTTCATACCAGTGGTCTAATATCTCTCTATTCTACATTCTCATGCTTGAAATTCTGTAATACGAATTGCACGAACATGTAGCAGATAAAATTGTAAATTTGGGCACTTTACAGAACGACAAGACGTTTTATAAAAGTAGTATAACGTTTAGCATATTGCATATTACAAGACGACTGAACTGAAATATCTTTAACTATACAAGGATGCGTCGTGCTGTGCATTCTGCAATGCGGTCATTCGAACGCTAATGAAACTCTGTGAATTGTTGAATTTGGTTCCGATCTACGTCTCTTATTATCCTTTTACATGACCTCAATAACAATCTTGACGCCGCTTCGGTCATGCAGTGCAAATCAGTTAAATTTCTGTGGAAACCGGAATTGAAGAGGTTAAAAACAAAGATAAATAATTAAACCAAGAGAACTTACCCGAAATACTACAACACTTTATTTACTTCATCATTCTTTCGCTTTATATTTTTATTCAAGGCAAATAAAGTAATTAATCTATTTACAATAACAAAATTAGAATTATTATACATTTATGTTTCAATGAAGTGTCCATTAAAGTCAATAGTTTCTTACCATCGATGTTCTGGCATTTCTAACGCCTAAAATAATTCTGTATTCTGTCGAAACTGCCAGACGCGGATCGCGATTTCGATCTTTTGGGATCTCATCAGCGCGTCGCAGACACTTTTACCTACTGTCTTAACAGCGCGTTTTCGAAAATACCACAAATAGCGCGGTAAACGCCATCTGTAGTACGATGTTACGCTGTTAAGACAGCAGGTAAAAGTTGGCCTGTGTTCTGTCGGAGCTGCAGCATCGTACTAATTTCTAACGCCTCTTGGAAAAAAGATTTTTCAGTCTATGAAAGCTACTGACTTACCGCAAATATCACCATATAATCTGTCGAAAATCGTCTACTACGAAAGGATTCTTTAAATTTATAAATAGTCGGTAATCGCTGGGAGCCAAATCCGACAAATATGGCAGATGCTGAACTAATTCGAAGCTCGCCTTGATTATTATAGCTTTTGCAGCGACGGATGTTTGACATTAACCTGATGTAAGAGAACATCTATACGCAACTTCCCCGGCGTTTTTCTTTTATCAACGAGCGTAATTAATTTGTCACGATAAGCACCTGTGATTGTAGCCCCTTTCTGCAGGAAATTTACTAAAATAACACCTTCAGAATCCCAAAATACGGATAACATTACCTTCTTTGCTGAAGTTGCATCTTGATTTTTTTCTGCGGTAGTGAACCCTCATGGGCCCATTACTTTCTCTGTATTTTGGACTCTACATCGTAATGATCGATCAAGAACTCGGCTATTGTCACAAGCCTTGTTAGAAAATTTTCTTTATCCTGTCTTAACGCACGTATATAATCACCACTCGTTGCTCGACACCCTCCATTTTGATGGTAATGTACGACTATCCCAAACTTGATCGTTTACTGTTACCGACAGGATTTAACAGGTCCAGAATTTTAATTTTTAGCTTTTATAATCTTGTTTATAACAAACTGCAATGCGACATGAAAATAAATAATTATTTCGGTTTATAATTGAGTTCTTCACATGCAGTCACCAATTTTTCAAAAGTTTGGCCGTTTCTTATTGCTTACATCTACAGTAGTCTGATACGTTAATGAACCATTATGTAATTCTACTTTCCATTTTAATAAATAAACACAAATTTCTTTCATTTCTTCATAACATACAAATAGAATAGCTGAAATACGTCATTCGTAAATTACCTAAAGTTCAGTAAATTTCGATTTTATCGTGGTTTTTTCGTATATACCTTTTGTAAAATTCGTGTTCCGCTGTTGACATTTTCGAAATGTGATTTTTATTCAATATTTTTTGGAACGAAATTCCTTATCACGCATATGTACATATATAGCACAATGCTTTTTGTAGAGCCATTATCATTCTTTTTGTACGTCTTCTGTAACGCCGTAACATCTATCAACTTATGTTTTTTACTCATTAAACGAAATTTAAGATTTCTACATTCGTACATTTTTTCATTTAGTTTGAATTATGAATGCAATTTATTTTTTTTTACCGTGTAAACTTGAATGAAATAATAAGGTTTCATGTAGACGTCTCTAACAAAAATACCTATCTACACTTGAGCCAAGACTATAAACATGATTAACGCTCTTCATTTTTCATCTTACGTAATGTAGAAAAATATGAATCGAGGTAATACTTCGCTATATTATTTATTAATATTTTCATTTATTCAGTTGCCTAAGTCGGCGGGCCACGATGAAAAATGAGTTAGTGTTAGTATCAATCTTAAAAATATAAATTAAACTAAGAAGTTTCGCCAAATAAATGTACAATGTAATAATATTGGTAGGAAAAATTATCAAACAATACCTTGATTACAAATCAGAAAACAATACAAAATACTATAGCACTACAACATCCAAATCAAATGGAACCTGGAACCTGGAATATGCCGTTTACATTTATATTAAAACCTATAAGACCGAAAGAAGATGTAGGATTAAAAGAGCATCTATTATTTATTAAGAACATATTTTAAAAATATTTGTTTAGGTTTCACTCAAAAAATTAATAATTGAGGTACGTATAAAAATCGACTTCGTCAATACATATTGCACAAGCTTTAACTAAAAAGTTACCACTTGAAATGTAGCGAGCACAAAGAGAAAGACCAGGTGGAAATGACGAGGTTGAGTAGACTCCTCAAGTAGTTACAGGCGGAATACTTTTTTCAAATTTAAATGGAACCACCATTAATAAAATAATCATTAAAGTCGGTTAACAATTGCCAACGAAATCTTCAAAAATACTATTCTGTAATATTCAAACAGTTAGAAAAAATCTGAATTTTGTTTTAATGGTTGTGATACCACTATGAAAAATTTTAAAACAAGCTTTTTTAGTATGTCATAATAGCTATTGTTAATAAAACTAGAAAAATAGTTCGTCTTATTAGCTTTCATTATGATACACCATTTCAATAAAAATTTTTGATACCATATCAATGTTAGGGTAATTTTAGATTAAACTTCGGTAGAAGCATTTCATCCACGAACAATTACCTCACCATCAATATAAAAAAAATCGCTTAATATATGATACGTTTCTAGAATCGCTCGTATGGCGACGAGCCAACAATTTCTCCGAAATCAAAGGAACCGGAAGTACGAAATTGTATAGGCCGATAACCTCTAACCTTAACAAGTATAAAAGTTTATTGACCATCATCTGCCGTAATAATATTTCGGAATTAGTTGGACCTCGAATACCGTTTATCCTTTATTTATTTGGGAACTTTAACTCAAATTGAAATTGGTTTTGATTGATTATACAAAAGGGGATAAACTGAAGTTAGAGTATTATCCTCGAGGTTGAATATTATTCTAGAAATTTGGTTAGTAGCCAATAATTAATAAATTCTCTCTCTCGTATTAATGTGTTAAACTTAATACAATTTCAAACTAATTCAGATAAAAGACATATTTTTATTAACAATTCTCCAACGTTTAATCCGATGATCCAGGGACAACTGTTTTAAATTTGTACTATGAATGGTAATTATAAATTTAAAAACCAATATGAGGATAACGTGGGTAGAAAGGCTTAGAAATGAAAAGGTATTAGAAAGAATAGGAGAACGGAGGACTCTATGGAAGTCAATAAGGAATAGGCGAGATAGGTTGGTAGGACACCTTCTCAGGCATGAAGGGCCAGTCAAAGACATATTAGAGGCAGAAACAGGAGTTAGGAGGGGTAGAGGTAGACCTAGGTTAGATTACTGTTCGCAAATAGTTAAGGATGTGGGTTGTTCTAGTTTTAGGGAAATGCAAAGTTTAGCTCAGGATAGGAAAGAGTGGAGGTACGTGTCCAACCAGTCTTAGAACTGACGACCCTAGGATGATGATGATGATTCCAAGTACAGTATTTACATTCATAAAACAGTTAGGTACCAGAATCAATTTATGTTAGTTGTAAACATTTTACAGTAATTCGACCACAGACATATTAAAATAGCCATTTGTGTATGTAAATAGAATTGCCAATAGGAATTATGTATCAATTGAAAAGATATGTTCTTTAAAATTAAGAGTCCTCTTGAGAAAATAGCTATTACCTTAATAAAATAAAAAGAATGGTTAAGTACAAATTTTGCTATGTAAACAAAAAATTACGAGGTTCATTTCCTTGCATAAATTTCCTCGAGAAAATTCCTTGAAATATGCATTCCTTAAGAAATGAAACGTATAGTGGCAGGTTTATCTACACTGAAAAAAACACGCAAATTTCATTACAAATTAAAAGAATACGAAAAACAAAATTCGAGTTATTTAAATTAACAGAACTAAATTGCGAATCCATCCTTAAGGAAACCAATTTCTTATCTAGAAACTACATTTATTAAACTAATACCGAACCACAAATTTAGTTCTATGATCTTAATTTTGAATTTTTGATTTTAATTTTTCAGAAATTTTAAATAAAATTGCTTCTTATGATAAAGAATTCAGGAAATAAACTAGAAGTTGAACACCCGGAAAAAATTAGGGAAATTTGGGAGCGCTTTTTACAAACATACCTACTAGCAGTAAGTTTGACTTTTGAAGCCGCAGTAAATCGAATAAAATATTGTGTCCCAAGTTCTAGTAGCAAAACTTTTCTTCACATTTATTTTTATAATAAAAGCATGATGTTATTTAAAGGATTACAGACCTTGAAAGGCAGCTTCGAATTGTAGCTTGTTGACTGCATTCTCGTCCGTATCAAAGGAACTATAACCGATGTCTATTAGCAACAACAGATAGCATATTAACAATAAAACAGTAACGGAGTTCATCATAGTTTTATTGGTCCCTCGAGTAAGATCCAGTCCGACACTAGACATTGTTATTATTACTCCTGAAAGCGCTCACTCAAACTTAGTCTGTAAAAGCGCATTGTCCTTTCCATACTCTACGAGGCATCAAACAGTTGCACGTGGTTGTTTCGAAAAATTTTTATCAACAATCTGTCAATGAAAAAACGTACCTTTTTCGTAAGGTACAACGTCTGTTGAATGCTAAATACTCCCCGAATACGCCGAATATTGTTCACTTATACTGGCGTCGCGACGCTCGCCGGATACATGGAGACGATGACGACTGGTGACGCTCTATTATGGCGACTACCCTTCTAGACTGGAATCGTTCAATACTCCAGTCCACGGCAGCGTCGCATTCGCTTGAGGGTTGTTAGTCGATTTTTCAAAGCTCCCTCTATTATCCCTGTACGGAAATATTAAGGGGAAAACTAGCTGGGGAACGGTAAAATTTACTGCTTTTCTTTCAACCCCTAACTTCATGAAATATTCGTTGGAATCAATAAAATCCCGGACAACAATTTAATATGATAACATTGTCATCAATACATTTCATTCCGAATTCTATAAAACTAAAAACAATTCTGTGGCGATTTAATTTATAAAATATAGTTTCCTAATTAGAATAAATATTGACTAATATGTAATTACTATTAATTGAATTCGCTCTTTCATAGTCTATCATTTGATATCCATCATTCTACCGCGAAAGTGGTATCCTTCCTCGAACTATTTCGATGTATAGAACTGCCTTTTCGAGCCCTTAAAATTTTAACATACTGCTCACTATGCCGACAGAACTTTTTTTTTAATTTTGTAATTCGTGATCTTCAGATTTTCTTTGAGTTATTATTCAAAATTCGAGATCCTAAGTGCCTCATTAATGATTTTAACGATTAGTGATACTTTTGACAGACACAAAACCAGATTAATTTGAACTTCATGATTTTCAAAATTATTCCTGAATTTACACAATAAAATTTTCCTTCAATTCAAATTTGATTATTCTCGATCAGCTAATTGTACAAGTATCCTGTGAGTTTTGGTAAACATCAATGATGCGTTTTAGAAAATACTACAAATGGCGCGGTAAACGCCATCTGTAGTACGATGCTACATCTTAGGATTACGTATGCTCCAACAAGGCCCACTTGTGTGGATATCTACTTGCTGAAAACGAATCCCGGCGTAGCCAACCTCAACGTGATAGGCACGTTACCATAATCGAATAAAATAATTCGAAGTGGTCTGTATTGTGTCGAAACTGTCAGACGCGGATCGCGATTTCGATCTTTTTGGATCTCATCAGCGCGTCGCAGGTAACTCCGACAGAACACAGACCAACTTTTACCTGCTGTCTTAACAGTGCGTTTTAGAAAATACTACAAATGGCGCAGTAAACGCCATCTGTAGCACGATGCTACATTTTAGGATTACGTATNAGGTGGGGTAGAGGTAGACCTAGATTAGATTACTGTTCACAAATAGTTAAGGATGTAGGCTGTTCTAGTTTTAGGGAAATGCAAAGATTAGCTCAGGATAGGAAAGAGTGGAGATGTGTGACGAAACAGTGTTAGGATTGGCAACCTTATGATAATGATTGTGACAATTATGTAATTCACTAATAAATTGAATAATAAAAAAATTCAAGGTATCTCAATATCGAACAGGTAAAAAGTTTTAGCGATGAGTAGAGTGAAAGTAATGTCTTCAACATATATGACTTAATCCAGATTTATCGACTATCAAGTCTCAATTCACAGCAACGATTAAGTATATGTATATTGCTTAAACTTAACATTTTTAACAATGATTTCACATAATTTCGAGTTAAAACTTAAAATTGAAGCTCTTGGGTAAAAACTTCAAATCTTCACTTGAAATATTCAAATAGGTATAATTTTTAACTTGATAAACTCATTTTGATCAAATTCTTGCATATTATACCAATTAACCTTGAGTAATAAATGTGCATTGCGGTAGAATTTTTGGATTACATCTAATTGTCAAATATTTATCTTCAATGTTAAATTTTCTTCAAACTTCATATCATTAGCATACGATTAATTAATTAATTGAAATATTTAGATAAAGTTTCTGTAATTCTTTCCAGAGGCAATGCTTTACAGTTTTCTGATGGTTTGTTTTCAAAGACTATACACTTCTTACTTATAGAGTAAGCAAAGAGACAAGAAATATTGTTTACTAATAATTAATATTCAATTCAATCAACATGCTAAAGTTGAAATGCAACTAAATATAGATGATAATATTATTTTGTTTTTAACATTGAATTATAATTTGATAGTAAATATCCCTGAATTAATGAATCAACTCCTTCGTTGGAATTGTTACGTACATTATGAAATTCGAAGGAGTCACTAAAGTGTGACAAACAGAAGATAATTTTCTTAGAATTGTGTTGCTCGAATTATTAAATCCTAGTATCTAATTTTCACGCACTAAACTATAGCAAATTTAGTCTTGTATGTAAAACACGCTAGTACAGAGATTTCCACACTTGTTTACAGTATCCACTACTAGCGTTCACCGGTTAGTCATTGTGTATAAATTGCGATTTTATATAAAAATTAAAACCAGCAAATAAACAGTCAACGTAGAAAATATAATACTTAAATAAATATTATGTACATATTTACCTACAACAAAATTTCAGTGTGGTCAACTTCGAGTATTTTTTTCATAGTGACCAATATTTCAACTTAATCGGTCCAGTAGATTCGGATGGATCAAATTGACTGACAGACACAAGGGTTCCGTTATTCATTCGGACGTACGGAACCCTAAGTATCCCTAGTTTTAAAAAGAATGTATTTTTGTAATGGTCTTCAGCCTATTTCCTCTCTTGAGTTATTTAACGGTACCTATCACGTTTTGGAATAAAATCGAAACAAATTTTAGCGTTTCCAACTTAATTTCCTTCTTTTTATGTTGCTTTAATTTGCATAGTAAAATGATCTTTTTTCCACCCACCCACGTAGTTTATTAGTATGCAGATGGCCTTCGAGATTATTTTCCAAACGTTGTTGTATCGATCATAAATGATGATGAAAAAATGCAAATTTTCAAATATGAAAATTACTTAAGATCGTTTATCATTTGCCACGTCAATAAAATTTAATAAGAAATCCTTACCGGCGCGTCTTGGTTAACTATCGAATTCATTTTCCTGGATCCATTTCTACATTCTCATGCTTGAAATTCTGTAATACGNCTGGCAGTTTCGACAGAATACAGACCACTTCGAATTATTTTAAACATCAATGATATATGTGACGGATAGACAGACAGGCAGGCGAAGAGGCATTCTTTTTTTGAAGTATGAATCTTTAAAATCACTCAAGAGCGAGTCGGGTTCGCACGATCCATATAACAATTTCAAAAACTAACTGCAAAAGCAATGAGCAATGGTTTGCCTATTAGCACTAACTCAATAGGTAGCAACCGTGGTAACATAAACATTTTAATTTTATAAACCTAAATAAACGGTGCTTTTTCACACGTTTTGAACTGTATCATTTATCATCAATTCACCAAAATTTTTGAAAAGAGTATTTCTGGAATCCTTAAAAGTAGCCCTTCTAATCGATATCCGTTTCGATTTACAAGTAAAACTATTAACCCTCCTCACCCCATTTAAAATATTTAAAAACAATAATATTCTTTGACTGCTTTAAATTTTTACGTCTATGAAGCACCTAGTAAAAATAAGAAGTTAAAAATGTTCAGAAGAATTGTAAAAAGAAATTGGAATAAAACGTACTATAGTTACAATCGTATTTATTAAAATATACTTAGAAATTATAACTTACTTGTTAATTATACAAAAACTTAAAAAATAAAAATAGATTAAGATTAATAAATACTTTTGTGTCAATTACTAGATTACGTATCTAAACTTAACTTTGTGCGATTGTATTAATACATAAAGGTAACAGTTTATTTTATGGGTGAAATGCATATAACAATCACCAGAACGATGACTAGACCAACGACACCAGTCATATATACTGCTAATAAGCCTTTTCTTGAACTTGCATACTAAAAAAGGAAAATGTATTAATTATAAACCTGATTATAAACCAAAAAACGGGCAGATAGATACGCGAGTGATTTTCTGTATTTTTTCATAATTTTAGGTTCAGTAGTTTCGGAGATAAGAGGGGGAAAGATCAATTTTCATCTATTTTCTTAAATAACCTTAAAACTATTTATTTTGAAATAATAAAAAATATATAATTAAGCCCCTTACGACAAGCCCATTCATTTGATATGTCACATGATAGATAGTCTCCAAAAGTTTTTTTTTTTTTTAATTTCCTATTGGCCCCCCAAAAATAACCCCCATGTTCAAAATTAATTTATTTACGTTATGCGTCCGTGTTTGGGTCACAGAAATTCATATGTGTACTAAATTTCAACTTAATCGGTCCAGTAGGTTCGGATCAAATTGACTGACAGACACAAGGGTTCCGTTATTCATTCGGACGTACGGAACCCTAAGTATCCCTAGTTTTAAAAAGAATGTATTTTTGTAATGGTCTTCAGCCTATTTCCTCTCTTGAGTTATTTAACGGTACCTATCACGTTTTGGAATAAAATCGAAACAAATTTTAGCGTTTCCAACTTAATTTCCTTCTTTTTATGTTGCTTTAATTTGCATAGTAAAATGATCTTTTTTCCACCCACCCACGTAGTTTATTAGTATGCAGATGGCCTTCGAGATTATTTTCCAAACGTTGTTGTATCGATCATAAATGATGATGAAAAAATGCAAATTTTCAAATATGAAAATTACTTAAGATCGTTTATCATTTGCCGCGTCAATAAAATTTAATAAGAAATCCTTACCGGCGCGTCTTGGTTAACTATCGAATTCATTTTCCTGGATCCATTTATTTCCTTCATACTAAACACGTTCACATTTGTTTCCTGTTCAGCTTTATCGGAAACACATTGCATTATCTGCGGAACAAAATCAAGAAAAATTAAGTTTATTTTTAATCTACATATCGAAGACGTGATGTAGCAGTATTAGCATCTAATAAAGAAGGAGTTAGAGATAGCTTTATATAAAATGGAAGCGGTACTATCAAAACGGTATTGTATGAAAATAAATAAAGGTAAAACAAAAATATTGGTGTGCAAGTGAAGAAGAAGTAAGGAAAGAGGGAATATAAAGATAGGAGACGAAAAATTAGAAGTGGCTGATTATCGGTATCTAGAAAGTCAAATAACTCAGGATGGAATGAGCAATAGAACTATAAAATAAATAATAACACAGAGTCGCCTTCGACAAAGAAAAAGTCACTGTATGCTCTCAAACAGTTAATTTAGAAATTTAAAAAAGATTGTTAAAGGGGTATGTCTGGAGCACAGTGCTGTATGGATGCGAAACTTGGAAAATGAATATGGCGGAAAGGAAAAGGTTAGAAGCGTTAGAAATGAGGAGATATTAGAAAGAGTAAGAGAATAGAAGGAGTTATGGAAGTCAATAAGAAATAGGCGAGGTAGGTTGGTAGGATATCTTAGCAGGTTAAGGTAAAAGGACTATTTAGAGATATGTTAGAATCAGTAACAGGAGTTAAGAGGAGTAGAGGTAAACTTAAATTAACAAATAGTTAAGGATGTAGGATGCTCTAGCTTTAGGGAAATGCGAAGATTGACTAAGGATAGGAAAGAGTGTAAGTGCGTGTCCAACTAGTCTTAGGACTGACAATCTTATGATGATAATAGTGTATTGTTTGTTCATTTGTAAGTAAGTATGTAAGTAATATATAACTATGGTGTCTAAAGTAACTTTAAATTAACTTACCGATAAAATTAAATGCATTGCAACATGAAATACAACATACGCCACCATTATCCAATCAAACCAGGTGGGTAACTCTGCTTTGGTTAAACTATTGGCAAAGAAAATTGTAATAACTGAAAACAAAAATTATTTCGTAACACTATTGGGTATTGTTATAAAACCATATATGTATTAGCGTTCAACATCGATTTAAAACTTCAATTGTACTACCAAGGTGGTGTTTAAGTATAGTAAAATTTAACAACTTTGAAACACAGTTAAAGACACTTGGTGGAAATAATAACATTTTCAATTTTTATCATCAAAAAGACGGACCTCCAAATGCAAAAAGAGCTCCTTCTTGAACAGGTATGTACTTATAAATTTAGAAAGTATGACTCTGTATTTGTTCTTACTTGCTAAAATATGGGCTGCATTTCCCCCTCCCCAATGAAGCCAATTGAATATAGGTCTCTTGGCAGTTCCAGGGTGTGGTCTGAAATAAGCCCCGATAGGTTGAACAAAACACAAGATTGTCACAAAAATTCCCAAAATCGCATGCGGATTTGATTCTGTTGACCAAGCCTTAAGTTCAATGAAGATTAAAATGAACGCCACAACTGTCAAGGCCCATGTGATAACCATTAAATTTCGATGCCACTGTAATAAAAAAGGAAGTAAGGACAAGGTTTTCCTGATAACCTGTTAAGTGAACAAAACAACGAAAACAAAAGCGGAACAAATCGGGCAGTTATCAATAAGCAATTGTTTCTCGTTTTGCAACAAATTTTCTGTACCTTATCAACAGGGCCGAACTGGTCCGGGAAACAGGGGTGCAAATGCACCCCGAGCCAAATACCTCCCGGGCTAAATGACTCAAAAAATGTGAAAAAAAGAGAAATTAAAAAAAAACTTTCAAGTTTTCAAGTGATGTAATAAAAAATATTCGAATAACATTTATATTGAAATTTGTATATGAACCTCTCTTTTCATTTAATTATTATCTCCTCAAAAATATATTATATACTCGAAAAAGTATTAAGATTTTTATCCTTAATTTTTAAATATAATTTATAAAATTTTCAAAAAAAGAAAAATTTTAAAACAAGAGCNGACTCAAAAAATGTGAAAAAAAAGAGAAATTAAAAAAAACTTAATAAAATTTTAAAACAAGAGCAAAGACCGAGCCAAAGGCAAACGCAAATTTCTTAAATTTATTTAAAAACGAATGCTGTTAAAATTTGTGCACTTTCCCTTCTAAACCAGGCCATTTGGTTACATCGCACCCCGGGCCAAAATCTTCAGTCCGGCTCTGCTTATCAAACAGATTAACACTAATTTTACGATAAATTAGTGAAAAGGTCGTCATTTTAACAAATCTCCAATCAATAGCAATATATATATAACATTCAACTCGAGTTGAAATAGATAAAAATAAGTTAAATAGTCAATAAATCGACGAACTTACAGAGAACCAAATATCTTTGCCCCAAAGTGTCCTCCCGACCCATGTTTTTCTGTAGTACCGGGCTAGAATGGTCCCTATCGACACCGCTCCAATCCAAGCTATTACCATAAAGACACCGTGGAGTCTGTACAGTAATTTTGAAGCACCAACTATTTCGGATACTTCAGCTAAATATATAGGTGTAGAACTAGGTTCTGCTGTCAAGTCGTGAAATCCAACAGAGTTATCTGTAAACGCAAAAATTGATTCCAGAGTCCAGAACAAGCAGTAGGTACGTTTTGATCGGAAATTGAAACTACACAGCAGATTTAACTTAAAAATTTACGTAATAAAGGAATATAAACAAACTTAAAAACCACAAACTGTAACAGGCATATTATTTGGTTTTTGCAAGTTTGGGTAATTTCGTATGAAAGGGGAAAAAAGCATTTTGAGAAATTTGAGAATTTTCTCAAAATGCTTTTTTCCTAATTTTCTGGACAGTGGTCCCATTCAGGATAGTACAAATAAAAAAATTTTGGCTCTATAATTTCTTCTCCCAAAATTGAGCAAGCATTTTGCGTTAGATTTTTTTTGTTTTTTGAGTATTAATTTTTTAAGCTACATTCGTATATACTTTTACTAAACTTTAGCTAGAATATTAAATTTAATGTAAACAAAGAACTTACCTCGTACTCCAGTTCCTGCTGCTACCAGCAAGTTATATTGGTTATTAACAAGATCGTATTTAACACCATCAACAATTGTCACAGCATTTCGCTGAACTTGACAATGTATTGTATCGTTTAGTTTGTCTCCTCTAAGCAACTGTATACCTTCTTTAGGCTGAAAATTAAATTTTTTTATATACATTTTCAAAACGAGCAAGAGAGCAGAGGGCGCTACGGAAGTTGATAAGAAAAAGGAGAAATAGGACGGTAGGACCTTTTCTCAGACATTTAGTGCATTCGGTGGACGAAGACAAATGATTGTAAGATTGCACAACCAAGCTTTTAGTAGTAATTGGTCTGGAACAACATCGTTAACAGGAATTGGAGGTCGCGCAATGCTTCCAAAGAGAGGAATTTTAATGGCGGACCCATAACTAAACAATTGGCCGAAAAATTACCTTTTTTGGTCATATTTCTGTAAATAACTCGAGATCGAAGACTCCTAGAAGAAAATTCCTCTCGAAAACATTGCACAACCCCCAACTGTTGTTAATGATGTTGTTCCAGGAGAGTTACCTTTAAACTGTTGGTTATTCTGACTGCGCTAATGAAGAATTAGTTAGAGACATATTAGAAGCAGAAATAGAAGCTAAGAGGGGCATAAGTAGATTATAATATAATAGTCAGATGTAAATTGTTCCAATTTTCGAAATGTGTGAACATTGGGTCAAAATAGAAAGAAGTGGAGGTACGTGTCTAACTAGTCTTTGGATTGAAGACATATACGAACCCAGAATCGCATCATTTGGTTAAATGGATAATTTCAAACAAGTCAAATCAAAAAAAAATCAAAATAAAGTTTTACGCCTAATAAAACTTTCATTTAGTAAATGTACTATGGTTTTTCTTTAATTCTGACTTATATGTTCCGTCCAATAGATAAAAACCGTTTTCATTTTTATGTTAAAACTACCATTATGTTTCTAATGTTATTATTATTAAAATTGGGCAGTTTTTAGTTTTTTCTTGTGTCCCTTAAGGCAAACATTTCACTTCTCAACTTTAAAGCAAGAAGTAATGGTTGTACTGAAAAATGTGCTCCTGGGCTTCTATAACGAAAATTCATTCTCTTTAATGAAAAGAACTTGCTCGGTTTCTATGACATCGTTATAAAGAATTATTAGTAGTTTAGTAAGAAGTAAGAAGTACCAATTTAGGTACAATAGCAAATATCAAAACTATCTATATCTATAGATGATTTAAGTATGATAAGATAGTATTAGGATCAAGGATTAGTTGAAACTTTTAATTAAGTTAGATGTGGAATATTGCTTCTTACGTTATTTAATCTGATCACTCCAAGGTTGGGTCTGGACGTGGTCCTTGACATATACGCGCTTATTGAATTTCCTTCGTCAACGCATTCGATAACCGAATCGTTTCCCATTTTCGTGTCAGTTGATAGACCCACTCCAACCCATCGGGCCGAATTTCGCGCCTTCAAATCGAAAATGTATCGATCCCCTTTTACTGTCACCGTTACTGCAGCAACACAATCCTAGAGTTAAAAAAAACATAAAAAATATGTTGAATGAAAAACACTAACTTCAGGTATAAATTTGTGATGCATATAAACCAAGTGTTTTTTATTCATCATACCTGGTATTAAAAGGGAAATTTCATAAAGCGATCATTATTAATTTATTAATTATTTATACATTATTAATCAAATATTTTCAGTTTGTGAAAATAATAGATTAATAATAATAATCGGTTATTAAATGTAATAATCACTCAATGCTACTATTATTATACCAATCAAATTTGTCATGTGACAATATTAAAAACTAATTGTTAGTTTATAGATATTTCCCCAAATAATAATAAATAGAGTGGTCCACTCTGCCCGAGTATTTTGTTCTCGGTTTTATATGGGAATTTATTTGTTTCTATTTTATAAAAAATTAGAATTTTGCAAATCGGAAGCAATATTAAATTTTTTTCTTTAATTTTCATTTTTACCAATGTCTTCTTTTTCTTTATTAAACAAATACGTGTATGTGTCACTGGAAATGTATGAAATGTAGGAGTTGTATACATTTCCTAAGAATTGTATGAAATTCCGATATTGTACTAGGAAATGTATAAAACTAATGCTTTCTGTGAATAAAATGATTAAAACAGGTTAGTAAACTGAGAATCAGAGTTATCTATGAATACAATAAATCGCTTGATCGCCTCCCTTCGCTCCGCTATCCCCAAGAATGTAATACATTTCCGATTGCTGTTTAGGAAATGTATAGATATCCTAGGAAATGTGTCTAATATAATTTATTTCACACATTTCCGAGTGATTTTAGGAATTATCGGGTTGTTCGGAAAGTCATTTCGTTTTTTTTGTGGAAATGAAAGACAGTTTTCGTATAATAAACAAATACTTTATTAAATTATATATTGACCGTTCTGGTCCAACACCTTTTGTCATCTTTCTGGTAGTAGCATAATTCCACGCTCATAAAATTTTTGGTCTTTGCTGGCAAAAAACTGATCGAGGAGGTTTTTGACCTCCTCATTTGAGGTGAAGGTTTTACCGTCTAAAAAATTTTGGAGTGACCGGAACAAATAATAATCCGATGGTGCCAGGTCTGGAGAATATGGTGGGTGTAGCATTGTATCCCATTCAAGCTGTAAAAGCTTTTGGCGAGTGACCAAACTTGTGTGAGGTCTCGCGTTGTCTTGGTGAAACACTACACCTTTCCTGTTGATTAGTTCTGACCTTTTCTGTTGAAGTGCATCATTCAGTTTGTCCAGCTGATGACAGTAGACTTCCGAATTAATCGTTGTGTTATCCGGTAAAAGCTCAAAAAAAACGATTCCTTTAAAATCCCACCAAACAGACAGCATCACCTTTTTTTGGTGAATATCGGCTTTGGAAATGGTTTGAGCCGGTTCATCTTTTTTGCTCCATGACCTCTTGCGTTTGACGTTGTTGTATACAACCCATTTTTCGTCCCCAGTGATGATGCGCTTCAAAAACGGATCATTTTCGTGACGTTTGAGAAGCGAATCGCAGACGTCAATGCGGCGACACAGATTTCTCTCTGTGAGAACATGGGGAACCCATACATCGAGCTTCGAGGATAATCCCAGGCCTTTCAAGTGGTCATAAACTGTTGAATTTGATAAATTTAACCTCAATCCGATCTCACGTGTTGTTATTCGCCGGTTCACATCAACTAATGCCTTTATCGCGTCTTTATCAGCTTCAACCGGCCTTCCCGAACGTGGTGCATCTTCGACATCAAAATTGCCGGATCGAAATTTAGCGAACCAGTTCTGGCACTGGCGTACTGTCAACACACCTTCTCCATACACATCAGTCAATTTCTTTCTGGCTTGAACAGCATTTTTACCCTTTCTGTAGTAAAACAGTAAGATATGTCGAAAATGCTGCTTATCGTTCTCCATATTTAAAAGGGCACCAACCAAAAACTACTGCGTAGAATTAATTGGAATTTTTTACACACAAGCCTTGCTATATGAGCTCTCAAAGCATATAAAAATTATACGGCTTAAATGTGAAGTTGGGTGCAAAAGAATACAATTAAATCCTCTGTCGGGAAAAAACGAAATGACTTTCCGAACAGCCCTATAAATACATTTCCTAGGAATTGTATACAAAGAGAAACTACACACATTTCCGTTAACATATGCACATTGTACAGTGAAAATTTGCTACCAGTAATTATTGTTATTTTGATTTCTACGCTCTGCAAAAAGTGTGTCTGACATGTGCTAATTCGAAAACTACAATTGTCAACATTAATAACAGTTAAAGCAGAACGACCGAAACTCGTTTGTCTGCTATTTGATGAACTTAATTGCGAATAAAACATGTTCCGCGTTCACGCCGGCGGTCTTCTGTTATTAGGTACCGGGAACTGGTAGAGCAATTAGTAGTAGCACTGCCACTGCAAATTATTGTGCCATTCTAATAAATAATTTGGTACATACGTAATATGCACGTATGTTTGTCATTAGGCACATATGCTTCTCAAAATCATTCTGTCATCATATCTTAGAAACCACCGCAAAATATCGAATTACATATATGAAATGGAAAAATTATTTTATTTATAAAGTAAAAATTGAATAATATTCGAATTGTTTCAATAGTTTTGTTTTCAATCTCTCTGCAAACCCAGTCTCACTGTAGTTGGTCCACCAGCTGTGGGCTTATAATTAAAAACCTTAAAAAACATTCAATGCTTGATTTTGGATTTACGTATGCTGTTAAACCGCACTGTGTTATCCTGACATGGGAACAATGAAAATTTACTCCGAGAAGATTCCTTTTTTTATATTTAGTGTTAAAATCTAATAAAGCAAACTGAAAATTTGAAATACTAAAAATGTTTTGTTCCAAGAAAAGAATATATTAAAGTTGTTTCAAATAGTTTAACTCATAAATCCACCAGAAGTAATAATCTTTCGTTTAGTCTTGCGTATTTAGTCTTGATCTAGCATATTCGGTCTTGGTTTTAGTCTTAGTCTTATTCGTTGAGTTTTGATCTTAGTCTTCCTAATATAAAGACAGTATTGGTCTTGAATTTTCGCAAAACGAACACCAAGCTAATTTTGTTCATCCCTAGTAGAAGGAGACTTACTTTCCTTCCTAAAAAACAAAAGCAGTTACCATACCTGAGTGGCTATGCATCCTAACGGTGCCCCGAAGCAATTTTTCATCTCTGTACAGCCATCATAAAATGGATCTTTAACTTCTTCGTCTTTTCGGAAAATAATCGACGGTGGAAAGCGAGGCGACGTAACTGGTATCTGTTTCTCTGNGCATAAATCCTTGGAAAGGTACCTCTATCGGTGATTTAATTGTAACGATGATGTCATTCTGTCTACGAAGGGTTGTTACGATGAATAGGGCTGTACCAGTTTGGGGTGGGATGCCGCCTCCGTGATTCGGAAGCATTGTTTCGCATACCTTCGTAGGTGCTCCTTGAGGAAGACATTTAACCGAACCCCATAAAAATAAAAATATCACGAATATCATTTTCTGAAACAAAAAAGAAATTGATAAGTAATAAATATTGAGTGAATAAACCGATGAATTTTAGCAAAATTTGTCTCATTTTTGATACAAGTGGAATAAGTTCTCGTGTGAGATTGTTTCGTTTTTGATAGTATACATATATACATATATCTTTTCATTTTCCTTATTCTCTACTGTTTCTGTTAACCAGTGTTTTAAAAATTAAATTATTTATTAGACAATAAGAATATAAAAATTGCTGAAAAATTTTCAAATCATCATTAAAAAAATAAGCCTGGCCAAGCCCAATGTAATTTCTTTAATTGTTATAACCTAACAACTATCCTAAGGTATCAGTATCATTTGCTTTTTGTTTAAATTTTAAATGACATCACGTCTAGATAATTATAGAATAGACTGCAATATATTTATACAAGTAACTTATCAAAAACTGCATTTTAACTGTACAATTTATGTAGTTAGAGTCCTAAAATCAATTAAAGTTTAAATTAAACACATAGAACCTATTGAAAGTAGAATTCCGAAAGTTGTGCCAAGTTTGTTAATGTGGTAAATCACAAATAGAATCAATCAGGTACGTGCCAATCGCACCTCTAAACCACACAGTTTCATCCCCTTTTTTTTTTAACGTTCATTTTGCAAATATAAAATAGTACGAAATTGTTTTTAATGGACTGATAAATTGCTTTGTAAAAACTTATTACGTACTCCTTCCCGATCTTCTTTTCTTTGTAAATAAAATTTGGTTTAATTTGGTATTAAACGACTGCAAATAAATAAACAATTTCAAATCCAGTTGTTTGTAAACACAATACATTAAATGCTAATTAAAGAAAATACCACCTTTGTCTATGTGCACTATTATACCAATTAACCTTGAGTAATAAATGTGCATTGCGGTAGAATTTTTGGATTACATCTAATTGTCAAATATTTATCTTCAATGTTAAATTTTCTTCAAACTTCATATCATTAGCATACGATTAATTAATTAATTGAAATATTTAGATAAAGTTTCTGTAATTCTTTCCAGAGGCAATGCTTTACAGTTTTCTGATGGTTTGTTTTCAAAGACTATACACTTCTTACTTATAGAGTAAGCAAAGAGACAAGAAATATTGTTTACTAATAATTAATATTCAATTCAATCAACATGCTAAAGTTGAAATGCAACTAAATATAGATGATAATATTATTTTGTTTTTAACATTGAATTATAATTTGATAGTAAATATCCCTGAATTAATGAATCAACTCCTTCGTTGGAATTGTTACGTACATTATGAAATTCGAAGGAGTCACTAAAGTGTGACAAACAGAAGATAATTTTCTTAGAATTGTGTTGCTCGAATTATTAAATCCTAGTATCTAATTTTCACGCACTAAACTATAGCAAATTTAGTCTTGTATGTAAAACACGCTAGTACAGAGATTTCCACACTTGTTTACAGTATCCACTACTAGCGTTCACCGGTTAGTCATTGTGTATAAATTGCGATTTTATATAAAAATTAAAACCAGCAAATAAACAGTCAACGTAGAAAATATAATACTTAAATAAATATTATGTACATATTTACCTACAACAAAATTTCAGTGTGGTCAACTTCGAGTATTTTTTTCATAGTGACCAATAAAATACTACACCTAGCATTAAAGTTATTATCTTTAGATGGTGATATGTGTACTACCACTTACTTGTTTTATTTATATGCGTAGAACTGTAAAAATATATTATTAAAAGCTGGTATTAATTACCAACTTGTTTTGTATATTGACAATTTTGATTTCTTTGGTTAAAAGTGTTTGAAGGATATTACTTTTAGTTGTTTTTCTCTGTTCGATCTATTTGCAATTCCTACATTTCAATTAATAAATCAACTGTACACTTTAGATCTATCATCTGTAAGAGAATTAGGTTTTTAATCGTTCTAATCTATTTTTGTATCTCATCCCTACATTGTTTTAAACTCGCATTTATCCGCGCCTTTCTTTCTTGTATAGCTACTATCATGTTTCGTTTATAGTCGTTCCGGACTTTCCCTATCTTGAATATGTGGCTAACTATCTTAGGCATACGATTCGTGGCCTCTTGGCCTACCGAATTTCTAACAATAACGCAATTTGTTTATATTTACTGATACAAAATTTTCATTCACTTATTTTATTCTATTTCAGAACTGCGTACTAGAATTTAAGCAAAAATTTTGCTAGAATCTTGCTTAAGTTTTGCTAAATCTGCAAAATAAACCAACATTCCAAGACCAATAGTATTCAAAATATTATAACAGACTTCTTTTTTGCATTAAATTAGTTTATCTCAGTATCGTATTGTAGCGAGCACGAGTGTGTTTGTGTGCGATCGGGCACACGTGTCCGTGAACGGCTTATCGATTCGCCGACCAGCCGCGGGAGCCTTTCTTCATGTGCGCCGTATTTGTAAATATGTGTGTCGTACCTGCGTTCTGGGAAAGCAGTTAAACAGTTCAAAGAAATAAATAAACTATCCGGATGTTTCCAGAAGGTTCCCGAAAGTAAACAAAAGAGTATTTAAAGGAAGCGACGATCGTCGAGAGGAAGTAGAAATAAATTGACTGTTGCAGAAGTGAATCCAGAAATAAATTGATAGTGATAGCAGTGAAATAAATAGCGCAGTTAATAGTGATATATCAACAGTAGTGTAAATAAATAGAATACTTCGTAATCTAAGTTTAGTAATAATTTAATAGTGTTTTTAAGTTCTTTAATAATTAGTGTAAATAAATAGTTTTTGTCGTTATCAGTCTTAGAAGGTAATTTGGTAAACCCACGAACATTACAATACCAAATTCAAATAAGAAACATAGGTCGAACGCTATGAAATGATTCCTCTACAATAGATGAGTGATTTTAAACTGTTTAATTTACAATATAATGTAGGCACTTTCACTTACCTATAATTTATAAGTAGTTTTAATGCTGGTATTATACGATAATGTAAATGAAACAATAAAATAATACGCATTTGGCTGTCAAATGTAGGTAGTAGGCGATAATAATTATTTCCTCAATAGCTATTGAAGTAACGCGCGATGTTTCATTGTGAAGGTAACACAATTGATAACTTAATAAATGAACATAATTCATTAGGTTAACCAGTGGAAGCATGTACTTTCCTATTGTTTGAAAAAAAACATCTGTAAGTTTAAGTTTGTCAGGGGTTTCAGTTTGATTAAAAACCGAATTTGTCAACAACATAATATCTTATTATATTTATGTGTAGGTTGGAACATACAATAGCTTTTTAAACTACTAAAGGTCATAAAACATTCTGGCATGCTACTAAATTTTATTTTTTATCTTTCAAAAGGAAGTGGGGGATTTCGAAGGTTACTTTAGGTAAATAATGCGCTTTCTATTTAAGTCTGATTTTCAAGAACCAACTAAAAATAGATTGGACGGTTGAGTCCGAAAGTAAAATTTTCAGAGATAGATATCTAAGCATAATTTGGTAGATGGAAAAAGAAAAAAAGATCAGAGATACTAGATGATACATTTGTATGTATTATGTATATCAAGATTAATCTGTAAAATCCAGCCTTTTATAATATGTCTAAGGATGCTAAACAACTGAGAAAGCACGCCAGTGAAGTAAACTTTGCTCAATACTTTGGGTGNTTTGTAGGTAGCTATAATATTGGTTAAACATAAAATTAGATATTACGTCCTTGTTCTACATGATTTACTGTCTGCACATTCGAAGATTAATAAGAAATAGAATTAATACGTGATTGGGTTATGAAATTACAAACGTACATACAGATACATACCTATTACTTAATAAAAACGATTTGATGACGGCAATGTCTTATAAACTTTTCGTTCAAACCTCCCTCCGCCCTTTGTCAAAGTTAAAAGCGAAAATTTGTTAAATTTTAGGAAAACAATTCCTAGAAGGTGCGGGCACTGTATCTAAAAATCAAGTTTATTTGACAATCCCGGTTTTCCAGGTAAATATTTAATTTTTTCCCCGAACCAGTAAAATTCAAAATAAATTTCAGTGAACGGTTAAAGCCCTCTCAAAGTGTTTATGAATTTGAATGAAACTGCTTTCGAAGTAATTGGTACAGTCTTTGAGCTTGAAAATGTAATAATTGATACTTTTATATTAAGGGCTTTGAACTTTTGGTGAAGACTTACCCAGCTTTAGAGTCTTTTAGGAAACACAAAAATTTAACCTTATGTATACTAAACAAAGCAATCCAAAAATCATCAAACGATAAAATTTTCTTAGAATAACCCTTTTAAGTTTTACCGATGTTGAATAAACATCCAGTAAAAGCTTTTGACAGTTGTTCTTCAATATTTTCCTTGAAAAGGTCACGTCAACGTTTTAGAGTCAATGTAAATGATCTTGTAACATTATTATGCTATTTTCCCTATTTATCTCAAAACTTTCTTTTAGGTGTTTAGTCCTATTTTTCAGTAAATTAAGTATAATATTAAAGATATTTTAAATCTAGTGTAAATAAATAGTTTTTGTCGTTATCAGTCTTAGAAGTTAATTTTGTTAAACCCACGAATATTACAGTATTAATAATAAAAAAATTCAATAGAGACGAAACGAAAATGTTTCTTACTTGAAAATAACAGTTCCCTCAAAGTTATCGGGGGCAAACCAATGTGTGTCAATTGCTGTTTTGGAGTCAGTATTGCTATGGGTGAGGGAATCTGCGGTTCCATTACAATTGATGGTGTGAGCACCTGGAGTTATTGGCTCAAATTTTCCTAGAAGTTTTCCCGTGGTACCTCTAGCTTGAAGCATAAATCCTTGGAAAGGTACCTCTATCGGTGATTTAATTGTAACGATGATGTCATTCTGTCTACGAAGGGTTGTTACGATGAATAGGGCTGTACCAGTTTGGGGTGGGATGCCGCCTCCGTGATTCGGAAGCATTGTTTCGCATACCTTCGTAGGTGCTCCTTGAGGAAGACATTTAACCGAACCCCATAAAAATAAAAATATCACGAATATCATTTTCTGAAACAAAAAAGAAATTGATAAGTAATAAATATTGAGTGAGTAAACCGATGAATTTTAGCAAAATTTGTCTCATTTTTGATACAAGTGGAATAAGTTCTCGTGTGAGATTGTTTCGTTTTTGATAGTGATTAGGTACTTATACATATATCTTTTCATTTTCCTTATTCTCTACTGTTTCTGTTAACCAGTGTTTTAAAAATTAAATTATTTATTAGACAATAAGAATATAAAAATTGCTGAAAAATTTTCAAATCATCATTAAAAAAATAAGCCTGGCCAAGCCCAATGTAATTTCTTTAATTGTTATAACCTAACAACTATCCTAAGGTATCAGTATCATTTGCTTTTTGTTTAAATTTTAAATGACATCACGTCTAGATAATTATAGAATAGACTGCAATATATTTATACAAGTAACTTATCAAAAACTGCATTTTAACTGTACAATTTATGTAGTTAGAGTCCTAAAATCAATTAAAGTTTAAATTAAACACATAGAACCTATTGAAAGTAGAATTCCGAAAGTTGTGCCAAGTTTGTTAATGTGGTAAATCACAAATAGAATCAATCAGGTACGTGCCAATCGCACCTCTAAACCACACAGTTTCATCCCCTTTTTTTTTTAACGTTCATTTTGCAAATATAAAATAGTACGAAATTGTTTTTAATGGACTGATAAATTGCTTTGTAAAAACTTATTACGTACTCCTTCCCGATCTTCTTTTCTTTGTAAATAAAATTTGGTTTAATTTGGTATTAAACGACTGCAAATAAATAAACAATTTCAAATCAAATTGTTTGTAAACACAATACATTAAATGCTAATTAAAGAAAATACCACCTTTGTCTATGTGCACTCTCTTGAATGCAAATGCTTTTACATATACATACGTACATAAGCACCCGGAGGTAATTTACCGCTAAAGTGCGGCAAAAAGACTGCAAATACTTCTTGAAATTCTAATACCTACGGTGACCTCGCGCAGCGCAGTTTTTCCAGCGGTTACCTTGAGTTATGTTGGTATGAGTCAGCATATCGAAGGAAATCCACTCCTGAACACAACATCACAAATAAAACCCAATGACTCGTTTAATTAACGTTATAATTTTTATTTGTTACATTTCATTAGCAACGAATCAGAACGAACGCTTTTCGGTGGCCCTGTTTACGATTATTTTGTGTCTGTACGAAGCATTATGATCACATCATGTTAGAGCTAGCTCAAAATCTCATGACCCCCTCACTTGCTAGTGAGCGGACCTTATCGTATTCATTCATTGTAGTATGTTTCTCGCTATACAAGCTCCGGATAAAGAGGGATGGCCAATATTTTTAAGCAATAGAAATGTGAAAACTAATGGACGGCTGAAGTCTTGTTATCGCGGAGACTAAGGTCAAAATCCATGGGATTCTGAACTGCTATACAACTGTTTTTTTAAGCAGTAGAAATGTAGAAATGTAGAAACCAATGAGCGGACGAAGTCTTGTTACCGCGTAGCCTAAGGTCAAAATCCATAGAATTCTGAACTACCTCTACATGCGTTTTAATTGTAGAACCATTTTTGTAGGTAGCTATAATATTGGTTAAACATAAAATTAGATATTACGTCCTTGTTCCACATGATTTACTGTCTGCACATTCGAAAATTAATAAGAAATAGAATTAATACGTGATTGGGTTATGAAATTACAAACGTACATACAGATACATACCTATTACTTAATAAAAACGATTTGATGACGGCAATGTCTTATAAACTTTTCGTTCAAACCTCCCTCCGCCCTTTGTCAAAGTTAAAAGCGAAAATTTGTTAAATTTTAGGAAAACAATTCCTAGAAGGTGCGGGCACTGTATCTAAAAATCAAGTTTATTTGACAATCCCGGTTTTCCAGGTAAATATTTATTTTTTTCCCCGAACTTGTAAAATTCAAAATAAATCTCAGTGAACGGTTAAAGCCCTCTCAAAGTGTTTATGAATTTGAATGAAACTGCTTTCGAAGTAATTGGTACAGTCTTTGAGCTTGAAAATGTAATAATTGATACTTTTATATTAAGGGCTTTGAACTTTTGGTGAAGACTTACCCAGCTTTAGTCTTTTAGGAAACACAAAAATTTAACCTTATGTATACTAAACAAAGCAATCCAAAAATCATCAAACGATAAAATTTTCTTAGAATAACCCTTTTAAGTTTTACCGATGTTGAATAAACATCCAGTAAAAGCTTTTGACAGTTGTTCTTCAATATTTTCCTTGAAAAGGTCACGTCAACGTTTTAGAGTCAATGTAAATGATCTTGTAACATTATTTATGCTATTTTCCCTATTTATCTCAAAACTTTCTTTTAGGTGTTTAGTCCTATTTTTCAGTAAATTAAGTATAATATTAAAGATATTTTAAATCTGAGATTACACTTGCATATACTTAAATATATATGACATTTAGTGCTATCTTCATATGCTTGATACTAATCGTCATCATCTTCATCATAAGGTTGTCAATCCTAAGACTGGTTGAACACGCACCTCCACTCTTTCCTGTCGTTAGATAATCTTCGCATTTCCCTTAAACTAGAACATCCCACATCTTTAACTATTTGTGAACAGTAATCTAATCTACATTTACTTCTACTCCTTGAGATTCATGTTTCTACTTCTAAAATGTCTCTAATTAGCTCTTCATGTCTGAGAAGGTGTCCTACCAACCTATCTCGCGTATTTGTTATCAACTTCCATAACGCCTCCTTCTAACCTTTTCTATTCCGCCGTGTACACCGTCCATGTTTCACACCCGTGTAACGCCGTGCTCCAGACATACATCTTTAACAATCCTTTTCGAATCTCTAAATTAACAGATCGCGAACATAGAAGTGACTTCTTTATGTTAAAAGCGACACGACCTTGCTCTCTGCTGCTCTTTGAATCCTGAATTATCTGACTCCCTAGATACCGAAAATCAGTCACTTTTTCTAATTTTTCATTTCCTAGCTTTATACTCACTTTTATCATACTTTCTTCCCTTCCATACCAATATTCTTGTTTTACTGTTATTTATTTTCAATACTGTTTTATCAATACCGCTTCCATTTTATCTAAACATACTAAACGTTTACCCTTGTGTATCTACCCCTAAAGTCTTAAGAGGTGTTTATCGCATCTACCATTAGTCGACAGATTTCCGATTATACTATTTTTGAAATTTATTATGAACACCCCATGTAATGGCTTGTCAGATCACAATCAATCTCTGTACCATCACTTACTCATTCCCGTGTTCACGCTTTCCTTGAAATGTTCACGCTAGTGAATTCAGGATATGCTAGATAATTACTTCAAAAGGTTTTTTGTCAGTCTGTGACAATCTAACAACGTACTTACAATAGACAAAACTTTTAATAGCGGATATCGATTCCATTTTCCGGAGGTGGAAGTTTTACGATAAATACCTACCATCGTAGTTTGTAGACGTCTGCCATTTTTAAAACTTTTAATTGATATAAAATCGCGAGAAACATTTAATTAGATCTCTTCCTTCTCTAATTACAATTAGAGTCAAAAATCGATATATGTATGTAGGTTATGGCATTTCAGAGTTTGTGTAAATCTCTCACATTTTTAAACTTTATAACTTCAAAAGTACGTTGAACTTATTTTACCTATTATATATACATTATACACCCTAGTGACTGCCTACGTTTCGTAATTGAATTCATATCCTAAATTCATTAATAATTTATCGTGTTCAGCTTCGTTACCCAACGTATTACATCAGTAACTGTAAATTTTTGTAACGAAATACTTTTAACAGGTTACCATGATTTATTCTTTTACTAGTTTAGCTGTTCTGTTGCATCTTCTATATGAAGTAGGTTTTGAATTTTTATTTCAAGAAAATAACAGGGAAAACAGTTCTCAAAAAAGTTACTATTTAGTGTAGAAAGCATGTTTTCGTGTTTAACTAATAAATGTCTGTCGTCCTGTCTACTACAGTCGTTTCTCTCAAAAACTGCAGATGATATTACGTTCCACGTGATACATATTATGTTCGGTATCATTATAAGCTTAATTTTTTACAGGTACATGTAAAAATTTGAATAACAAAAATCGCTTGAAGATGATAATAGTGTATAAAACAGTATTCTTGATATATGAATTCTACGAATCTAAGAAATACAGTGTTCTGCATTCTTTATGCACTTTTATTATTTTTCATACTGAATCTATGTTCTTCAATCCGGTTGTTTAAAGCAAGGCTTGTCTACCCAACATAAAAAGAATCGCAAACTTTTACAATTTACATAGTTGGTATACTCTATTGTTCGGAAGTATGTCAGTTTTTCTTTCTTATTCTTTACTGCAAGTTAAAATAAAAGTTCGCTATATATCAACACCTACGTCAGAGATAACGTCGATACATTCTAACACGTAACTCTGTTTCATAGCATTTAGTATTTTCCAAAATTTTACATCTTATCAGAAGGTCGACGCTCAGGCTAATAAGTATAAAAAATTTTACGGCAAAACGATTTAACTGAACGTATAGAATAACATAAAACAGGTTTTACCAAATTATTACTACAGATGGCGTTCATTAACGTGTTTGTAGTAATTCTTAAACAAATTAAATTTTTATTTGTTCAATTTCTGTTGCTCTTGGCGCTAATTTAATACTATCCACTGTTCTTCCAAAAACGTATAGTTTTGGGTGTGGAAGTAGATACTCAAATAAGTATGTAGGAATTTCCAGCTGCATCAACTGCGACCAGAACGTAGCAATTGGAAGTAGAAAGTTGTAATTGTGGGTTTTTCAAGCGCGCTACTTACGATAGTTAGGTGCCTACTGTCGTAGAATCCAATTAAACATTATTTAAAAGAAATATCATACATTCACTGCGTATTTATTAAATTCAAATGGATAATGCCTAGTTCCCTCCCATATACCTGTTTTTAATTCATCATCATCATAAGGTCATCAGTCCTAAGACTGGTTGGACAGTTACCTCCACTCTTTCCTATCCTGAGCTAAACTTCGCAATTTCCTAAAACTAGAACAGCCCACATCCTTAACTATTTACGAACAATAATCTTATCTAGGTCTACCTCTACCCCTCCTAACTCCTGTTTCTGCCTCTAATATGTCTCTGACTAGACCTTCATGCCTGAGAAGGTGTCCTACCAACCTATCTCGCCTATTTTCTATTGACTTCCATAGAGTCCTCTGTTCTCCTATTCTTTCTAATACCTCTTCATTTCTAACCTTTTCTACCCACGATATCCTCAACATCCGCCTATAACACCACATTTCGAACGCTTAGGGTTAAAATTTTCAGTATGTCGAATTCCCTCCTAATTATGCATCAATTGCCTCCCAACGGCTAAAACTAATAAAGTTTTTCTAGATGACTACACCAAAAAGCTATACGCACACGAATTTTCAAACATTGAATTTGTTAAGGTAGTGGGAAACCATTTTAAAATTATATTCATAACTGATATGTGTTTTCTTTCTGAAATTATTTTATCTTTAATTTACTGAAGTACTGAAGTGCACTATAAATATATATTTATTTTCGATAAATAAAATCGGTAAGTAGTCGTTAACTAAATTATCGGAGCTGATATGAACGGGAGGGAACTCGGCTAGTACCCGGGAGAGAATTCGACTATCTATATTTTAACCAAAACTACCTGCGGGAGGGAATTCGGCATCACCGATTCAAATGCACAGATGTACGGGTTGTCTCTATTGTGGAATTGAATTCTTAATTATTATAAATCAACCTTTAAATAACAAGAATACATTGTGGAATAATGTTTTTACGTTCTCAAGAATTTCTTTTACAGCAATAATGGGTATTTAGTCGTTCAATGAAGCTATAATTACATTCAATTACGACAATACATAAGTATAAATAAGATAGATTTCCTTATTTGTAAGGATTTATTCTAATAGATACATATTATTTTTAACCTGAAACTATTATAGGTAAAACATTTCCGATTGTCTTTTAGATATGTTTTGTTTTAAAATTAATTAAAACTATAACAACAGGAAGGATATGCATGATAAGAACATCTAAGCATATGTAACAGTATTCTGGTAAGCTTGCGTCTTTAATTTTAAGTGGTATGGATGGAAAATCAGAACTATCACGCTATAGATCCCTACTCGAATGCGTATCCGACATGCACTTGAACAATTTTTATAATTAGAACAGTTTTACAGCTTATTAATGGCAGCCATAGACAAAATCAATCTTAATCGCAATATAAAACTGAAACTCCAAAACATTTCCTCTTAAAAAAGGAAATTTGTAACTGTAATACAAACAATACGTGGTCAAAATCATTCGTTAATAGTTGTTAATTAGGAAAAGTCAGAATGCTTCAACGCTGTATTTGGTTTAACTACCGTATCACTTCTTTTGATGTGATTATTAGCATAAAAATTCAAAATTAAAATCAGTGCAAAGAAGAAAATTGGGCATGCTGATTCTTTTTATTATTTTCGGTTTTCCATAGGGTTCTGCTTTTGCTTTTTAAACATTAGCGTGAATAATTATCACACTGTTTTTTCCGAGATGAGTGTTATCAATAAAATATATGATCTCATTCGCATGTTCTGCTACACGAATTCTGATAGATCTTCTGCATTGTCCTGTATTAATTTCATCACCAGACTCACAAAAATATCTAAAGAAATCAAAATGTCAAACTCGCCCTGCATTTCTGTCATTTTAACTACTCAGAGACATAGACTCGACGTCGACGAACACCGATAATCTCGCGCCTTAAGGATCATCATTCTAAGAAAAAGACGTGCAAGTCAATTGCATTTATCCAGTTATGGGATTCCCCAGCCAAAGGCCTCGTATCCAGGCCAGAGATCTATTTAAAAACGGTACGGAATTCCCAGATTCTTTTAGTTCTTCTTATGAACCCTAATACTGTAACATTTTGTTGAGTTCAATTTATTAGCACTTTCGCGACGCTCACCCTACGCTATCTAACTAATCATGTTGTTTTAATTTTATGCATTTTTAACGTATTTTAATTTATTTATTTTATTAAATATCTCGATTTATCGTTTTATGTTTGTATAGTAACTTGATACTTAATAAACTAAAACTAGAACATCCTACATCCCTAACTATCTGTGAACAATAAATAATCTAACCTCCATCTACCTCTACTCCTAAAAGCCAATGCTTTCCGCGTTCCTCTATTTCTTCTAAACCCAAATTGATCTTCCCCTAATAAGTACCGCGTCATAAACAAATCCGCTTATTGCATTTTTCATTATACAATATACGTATCTTTATACATGATTGGTTTCGCTGTAAGACACTGTTACCTACCTGGCAGCAGCAAAATGCGTCAATTAAACTTGAATAGAGTATGTTTGTGTAAAATGGCATTTTAGTGAAAGTAATGACAACTATGCCAAGGTGACGTGTAGATATAGAGTCAATTTAGCATGTAAAACACAAAGTTATTCAGGTTGTCTTGAATACACTAATAATTCGTTTTTAAAACACAAATAACATAATAGCAGGTATGAATGTGTTGCAATTTATTGTTCAATACCGTGACGATTAACAAAAATAAATTGTAAAATCGTGCGGAAGTCGAAACTTAATAAATAACTCATTGTTGTTTTATGCTATGCACTCGCAATGTGGGTATAATCTATCTATCAAGGAAATTTGCGAAAGGGTGCTAAATATTTGGCTTGAAACATATCCGTAATTCTTTCACTGTTACTAATGAACAGGTGAAAAGTGTTTTATTTACTAATAATCAACACCGACGTTTCGCTTTTGGTGGAAACCTTCCTCAGGGTAGATTATAAAGTCACTTGTATGATATGAGAAAGTTTTACACCAAAAACGATACGTCGGTGTTGATTACAGATAAATGAACCACTTTTCACCCTTTATATTGCTTGGTTACTCTTATCCATTTGAATTGATAATCTGTAACACCAACTGCGAATATTTTCATCATGTTATTTACTAAACGGTACCAGCCAAGGACTAATTTTGTTTAAAAATGCCCTTATTGACTTACTGTCCTTCCATTAAATGTCGATGAGAATTTTTACCACTTACTTACCTACACCAAAGATTTTTGAAAAAGGAAAGATGAATCTATTTTGAAAATTCTTACAACAAATTTTTGTGCAGGGATTGAAGTAATGTAGAAAAATTGCACATAAAAATTACTAAATTTTATGAATTTGGAAAGTCCAAACTAATAATGGTAAGCATTACATAAAAAGGTAATAAATACAATTTATTAATAACTATTAAAATGCAATCAAACAAATTGTAAAGAAATAAATGTCGAATTAGTTACGTTCAATTACTAGACGTGCCGGTAATTAATATTTTCATGATATTTTAATTGCTCCTATTTAATGTAAACACAATAATTACAACATTGCTGTTAAATTTGATTTTTTAGGTATTATTAAAAAATATTTCGTAACTCTGCATTATTTAAAGGTAGCAAGTAAGTTAATGTTCTGACAGAACTATCTACGGCGTGCTAATGAGATCGGAAGGGATCAAAAAATTTTATTCTACTGATTCTGTACCTAAGATTCTAATCCGAAATCACCACACAGTATAAAACAAAGTCGCTTTCCCGCTGTCTGTCCCTATGTATGCTTAAATCTTTAAAACTACGCAACGGATTTTGATACGGTTTTTTTAAAAGATAGAGTGATTCAAGAGGAAGGTTTATATGTATAATACATGCATAATATAGTAGGGAAACACTGATAATTTTACAGGTTTCTAATGCGATGTCGTAAATAAACACATTTGTTGCGCTTACAGTGCAAACGTTGGCTGAACCCTACGAGATAGATCAAAATAATGTACTACAATATTGTACATCTTAAAAGGGTCTACAAAAAAGTCCGGGATGGTATATGTCTATCTCTTAGGGATAACCCACAATAACCATTTTTATCCTTTACTTTTTATGAGAAATAATGACTTATTTACGAAGCGATTGTAGGCAATACAGCATTAATTCTTATCCAATTAAGTACCTTAAATACATTGTGCATTTAATGTAGATCAATGTGGTTCTTTACGGCATGTACTTTAAATGAATATTTTCGAAGATATTACAGATTTAAAATGCAGGGACATAGCAGTTGCGGGGGTACCGGCCGGGAGGCCGGTTTGTATTGTCTAATTCACCCGTGCGAAGCAGGGGCGGGTCACTAGTTCTATATAAACCTCTGAATGAACACAGTAAAGAAAATGTATGATATATATTACAACTTTTACCTACAATTTCATATTAGACTAATAAGTTTTAACATTTCGTACCCGTAATAGATATAATTCATGCTCTACTTTTCTTTTTATTAAAAATTTTCAGTTAACTTTTTCTTCGAATGAATACCAACATTAACAATTAAATAATTAACATAATTAATCGTTTCTTGTTATATGTAGGTCCAATTAATTTTAATGATCGATTACAATGCTAACTTTAGTCGTTTGTGTTGTCAGCGTTTGTTGTTGCGAAGTCCTTACAAACATGCTGAATAATAAGGTTACTAAAAATTCATTATCCTTTACCTAACTAGGGGTACGCGGTCATTTCCGCCGCGGGTTCAATAACATGTAAAGGCCTAATTTATTAGCAATAGGTATTTATTAAACCTTAAATACATTATTATAGTTTTTGTGTCTCGTATGTATGTGGCAGAGATCTTATTAAAATAATTCCTAAGTCCAAATACTGTATTAGTCCTTGAATCTCCAAGTCCTTTGAATTACAAATTAGAAAGGACGTAATATAAAGTAATTGGTTTAGCAAGCCCCGGTTCCATGATATTTGTTCCTCCAACAAAATATCCCCGGGCAAAATGTGCCCAAGACAAAAAAAACTTACACAAAATATTTCACTAACAAAATAAAGAACTGCAACAAATTAAGAGAAAATACGTAAATTTATTTAATAAAATATAACATAATATAAAAATAATTTATATTCTGTCTTAAGGATATTTTGACTGGGGATATTTTGTTAGGGATTTTTTTGAGATATTTGGTCGGGGAATCAAAACGCCTGATACCCAAATCCACAATTAATTGTTCATAGAAGGGATTGAATAGCATTGCTTCTAAGGCTTCTAAAATTTGAAAGGACTGGAAATGCATTTATATATATTGATAAAAATGCAACAGATATTCAAAACTGTTTATTATAAAATGCAGAATTTTGAAGAAAACGGATTTAGTAAATGAAAAAAAAAGAACAGTCGTGTTGATTACTCTGTTACGTTTACATAGAAATATGGCATTCATACTTCTATTAATAACATAAATTTAATTTTCGTTTTACATGTAAACAAAAACAGGTTGAAAACATAAGATGAAAATATTTGTTCAAAGTGGTATTTATGCGCTTGCATATATTTGAGCATTAAAAATATAATTCTTAGAAACCCGTCGAACATGACTAATGGGTAAATATTTTCGGTTTGATGATTTTGAATTTAAATCGATTAATTTGTAATGGAAACAAAATGGGGTATAATTTATAAGAAAATGTAGCCGTACTCATTAAGTCTTCTGAAGGTGAATTGACATAAGCAATTGTAAGTTTTTTATATGAATAATTGCCCTGTGTTAAATAATAAAGAAAAGAAAAGATTTGTCGATTAGTTTTAACTTTCTCAATCAAAATGTTAGAAGTTATACCTAATATACATTAAACTAATAATTCCAGGAGCTTTATATATCATTTAATGTTATTTTAATTAAACTAATTCTCAAATGAAGACAGAACTGTCGGTTAATTTGTAGCGTTTATTTCCCATGAGTCATCAAACACCATTAGAAGTTTTGCGGAAATCACACACACAGACACAAAGATAAGCATTCTCAAGAAAGGAAATGACTTTCAAATAGTTGTTGTCTGGGTAGGTATAACTTTAAACGGCACTTTCGAAAATGTTTTTTTTTAGATCATTTTTTAAAAAGGAACTTAACTTCAGTTGTTTTATGATACTAACTCTTAGAAGAAGAACAATATTTGCTGAAGAAATTCAGATCAAAATAACTACAGTTCATTCAAGTAACTACAATCTAATACAATAGCCGATTACTGTCTTTCTTGTCTCAATAACATACAAATGACCCAGGAACGTAGCCAACTTTTTTCTCATGTTCTTAAGTTTCGTATGACGTAAACCGCCTTGAATTCAGTAAAGATGACAATGTAAAAGAAGTATGTAACTATTTAAAATGACTTAACTGAAAACGCCTCGGATTCCGTAGTAATATTACTCATCTAGGCGAGAAAACCGAATGTTGATTCTCTCCCTTAGCGAGCGTGCAATTCTCCATCACCCCTCGTTCCGAAAGTGAAACTTTTTAGGGTAATTAATTTAGCAGTTATATCCATCGAATTAAAAATCGCAGAAATCTCGATTCAGACAATGAAGGACGGCTGGGTGTCTTTTGAATATTTCCCCTCATTCACGAAAACAAAAAAAAATACCCAATAGATGTTTTGGCATCGTTCTTAGAAACGCCGCATAATTTTGTATTGATAAAAGCGTCTTGAGTTATATGAATTATTAAATTTTACTTATGTATATCGAGTTAAAACGAATGATGTGGCTACTGTGAATAAAGAAAGTTAAATGTGACTAGATATTAAAAACAATAAGAAATAGGACATCTTTTCAGCAATGAAGGACTAGTAAGAGACATATTAGAAGCAGAAACAGGAGTTAAGAGGAATAGAGGTAGACCTAGATTAGATTACTGTTCATAAATAGTTAAGGATGTGGGATGTTTTGGATAAATTTAGGGGTTAGCTCAGGATAGGAAAAAGTGGAGGTGCACGACTGACAACCTTATGACGACCGGGTTAAATTAAAATTACCCTTTAGTCGAAACAAATATGTCACAATTGATAACAAACTCAGTGAAACTTCCATAAGTGTTACTTTTTCCATTTAACTTTGAAAACAAATTACCTACAATAGGGACATTTTGGAATATTTCCGAACGCTTGTTGACGTTATTTTTTATCTTTTTTAATTGAAACAGACGTACGAGAGAGAAAAAAAACAAGTATTTCATTACCGCTCACGATTTTACTTTCACCTCTCCATATTATTATAGCTACTGATTTCTCGTATAGTAAGAGACTGCTAACCTGTTTATAAACACTATCTGATGTTGCCATTCACAAAGTTGCCTTGCGTAGATATCACATAAGAAGTTCACAGTAGATACTTTTTTATCGAGTTTATTTAATAAAAAGATCGCCCGTCAACACTTTTTAATAAATTATTTGCTGTCAAAGTAAAAAAAAAGTACGAAACGTCTTTAAATCGATACGAGTTCATATATGCAAATGCACCACAATTCGACCCACTTCAGGTTACCGTCACCTAAACTTTCGACCGCGCGCCGACGATTTTGTTTGAACTGTTTGTAATGTGGTTTGTACTGTGTTGTACTTCTCGTCGTAGCCATTGAACCAAAGCTACAAAAGAAGGGAGCCCCCTTCTTTGTTTGTATACACCTGCTTAATACACCATGCTTCTATAAAACAATATAGATACACACTTAATACCTGTGGTATTTTGTACAAGGTTATACCGTAGGCACAAACGGATGATCCCAGATATGTTCCCACGATTTTTGTTTTGAGATTCTTAATTAAAAGGAATCGCTAGGTATATTATCTTGTTAGATGTGTCGGTAATTGTTTGAAGTGAAGGCCTTCATTATATGTTTTTATAATGTGAAAAGTATACAATGTTTAAAATTTCCAATTCCTTTGGTAATTTATTAACAATATTCCTTTTTAATCATATCAATGCTATTATTGTTTTTGGTTTTTCAAGGAATGTGATATCTTCATCAAATGATTTTATCATCTTTGCTATTTTCGAATTTTTACATTTTGCGAATAATTGTATTTGTTTTACTTCTATATCCTCGAAAAAGTTTAACTTTTGACTTCTACTGATTGCATGTCCATCTTTGAAAAAATTAATTCGTTCCTCATAACTGAAAGCATTAAGCAAATACGTTGTTTTATCCATTACTCAAATGATCGTCCTGTTTGGCCGACGTAGACTCCGTTACAATCTTTGTTTTATTTTGTAAATCACTGATTTTTGCTTTTTCTGTTATATCATTGTTGTTTTTAGTATGCTTTTGGTAGGTAGAACCTTATTTAAGGTCTACATTTTTGTGGAAATCCTGGTTTGCTTCAATAGTATAGTTTTACTACAACATTCTTCCAAATTTTAAATTTTAATGAGATATATCTTTTTATTATCCCAAATACATATATTTAATATTAGGATTCCAGTTTTTAATTTCGTGGGGCCTTGGTTTTTATTGTTTTGACTTCAAAGTTGTGATAAGGAGCACAGTTTAATAAGAAACTGCGTTATTAATTTTCCCTATATTTTGTTATTATGTTTTACTTGATTTCTACTTTAACTCTTGTCTTTAAATCCTCTGTGTCTTTTATGTAAAAATGATTGTAACAAATTTTTATTGCGCAAATTAACACAATTTGAATGCAGCAAAATTAATTAATACNGTGAACCCATCATAACATGTGTTCTGTTTTATGATATTAATAATTTAGAAATCCAGCGTAATTTTTAAGTATTTCAATAAATATCGAGCATTTTATACATCTACTTTTTAATCTATACATCGAAGATGCGATCAACATCAACAAGACAGTGCAATTGTAAGGATAGATAAGCAGGGGTAAAGGATTAGTATGCTTAAATTTGCAGATGATATAGCAGTATTAGCATCTGGCAAGGAGGAGTTAGAGATAGCTTTAAATAAAATAGAAGCAATATTGACAACAGTACTCATTTTTTTAAATTTAGCAGTTTTTCTAAACTAATAGTGGTGTTTGCACTATATCACCAGCTGCATATATTGGGGATATTGTCGTTATTGTTGATAAAAATGCGACTTGATGAGGGAAAATTTGTAGACATGATAAATAATAAAGTAATACTTATAACTTTAATAAAGGTACTTTAAGGTTTCTAAGTAGTGATGGTTCGTTTAATTAGGTATCTATGTACTTCACTGAAAACTATCCTAGCGAACTCTCGAAGCTTTTGAATAAAGTGTAACCTCATTCAAAAACTTTAAGTTGCATTTATTGGACTTGACTGAGGGCACGATGTTCAGTTCTGAACTCGCCACTAGTGTATATGTTGTAAGTAGCATGTTACAAAATGTCTACAACTGCGTACACCGTTAAAACCGGTGAGTATTTGGACCCACTTAAACCTTCTTAGTCGGTTTTAATACAAGATTAGTGAAAATAAATGACTCAAATAGCGAAAAATACAAGGGATGTTGCAAGTGGAAACAGGAAGTCATGAAATCTGAAGGTTCTTTGATGGATGAAACCATTACGTTTGTAATATACAGTGGAATTCGTTTATTATGTCTCCGCCTATATTGATCAACCGCTTAATATGAAGTAATTGCAGTGTTAAGTTTGGTTTCCATATTAAATACTCTATGGGAAAGTTTGGATATAATGACTCCTTTAGAATGATATATCGTTTATCATGACTGATTCATAAGAAATCATATCCGGCTATAGTGACCCAAATGATTAATAATAACATTTTCGCTGATTTTTCTGATCCTTCTTATGTATATTCATATTACAATTCATCGTTCTTGTTCTTTTTCTGTTAATAAATATATACAATTTGTAGTTTTTCTATTAAACTAAATAACTAACCAAAATAGAACGTTATTTTCTAAGACTATGCTTTGTATGACGCCCGCTTAATATGACATGTTTGCCATTTCCTTTAGATGTCATTACAAGCGGATTCTACTGCAGTAACAATATCTATTTCAATATATAAGG
>NW_020439189.1:160416-162186 GCF_000699045.2 Agrilus planipennis | reverse complement strand
AATATTTATAATTGTCTGAAATAAATGCAATTTTAAAGTTTTAATTATTATTTATTATTAAAAAATGATTTGGGCCGTATCAAAAACAATGTTCTCTTTATATTCTTAATATTGAAGAAATACCTTCAATCAGCGATTTTGTAGGCTTGTCCAAATAATCTTTAAAATGTCACTACAACAGTTAACAGTTACCATCATTTGTTTCAAAACATCACTATTTACAACGGTTCCTTATTTTTCGACTATTTTTTTTCTTGAGACTCGAGAATCCTCAACCTAAAATTCCCAATAATTCCCGGAAATTGTAAAAAATTTCAAAATTTAGTGGAGCCCTTAAAAAGTAAAAAATAAAATGTCTTTTAATAATCAGTAACATTTATTACGTAATCAGCAGTCTTTCTCAATTCTCGCAATTAACAGTGATCCACAACCACCTTGATTTTGTTAATCAGATTTAAAAATATTTACAAAACATATACAAAACTTACAGTCAAACTCATTTTTAAGGGAGGTTTTTTTCATTAGGTATGACATAAATTCGTAAATCCACAAAGTATGTAGTTTGAAAAGGTGGACCGACTTCACTAAAATGAGATTCATACATAAATGATAGTTATTATGATGAACCAAATTAAACAAATTCAAATGACTGTTTATTAGTTTTGAAGTCACATTCAAATGGCAAATAAAATGATACAAACAATACACATCAAGCATCAGAAATATGGGTTAAGGACTATATACGTTTGATCCAACTTTCCATGGGTTATATTCAATTTTCTTTATTTTCAATATTACAGATCTTAATTAGGTATCGGTACCACTTTATCTTGTATAATTAGTACTTTTGCTATTTAGTACTGAATTGCAGGTATTTGGTTAATTACTAATTGGCTGATTAAACTATATCAAAAAGAAACTTTTATAAACTATATAAATAAAACCCTTTATTACGAAAAGAAATACTCAACTGAATTGCGTTATAGGGAGTTTACACTGTATTATTTACTCATTTACGAAAACGTTCGTATTTTAATTTTGTAACTCCAAAAATGTGGGTGGTAATAGGTACATTAAGAAGATTTTATCATCCTAGTTTTTCGTAAAATTTAATGCATATTTTATAACAACGGTTTTACACAAACAGTTACATAAAACACAGATTCGTCTATGAAAGTGCAAATATGTAATTCTGATTTCAAAGTAGCAATAATGTAGTTATTTGCAATAAAACACGTATTCCAGAATGTCTGTAGGCGTAGAGAGTAATAACGGAGTTATTTTGAAAAGACATATGATCGATGATGAGCGAATTGGAAGATTTTTATAGACGTGACTATGAAGCAGGTACATTTGAATAATACTTATTAATACTTTTTGTGTTTCTTTACTATTATAAATGTTAAATTCGAATTATACATGATGTTATTCTATAGGTTACATACTTATTTGTCATTTAAATATTTTCAATAATTCATACCATTTTCATGCGTTTCGTTCAGTCTGACAAGTGCGACAATTTTACTCATTTCGTATATGTACTCCCTTTTCTCTATAAATTTTTCAAAATGAATTCATAAGTTTGTCTACTAATGTATATGTTGATATAGAATTTATTCGTATGGAAGTGATTTTATTAAATTTCGTAACACTGTAACTATAAAATAAAATAATTCGAAGTGGTCTCTATTCTGTCGAAACTGCCAGACGCGGATCGCGATTTCGATCTTTTTGGATCTCATCAGCGCGTCGCAGGCAGCTCCGACAGAA
>NW_020439189.1:154257-159534 GCF_000699045.2 Agrilus planipennis | reverse complement strand
AAACAATTATTATATTTTTGGCACTCTTTTTGAATAATTGTAAATAACACGCATATAACTTGGGTACTTTCTTTAATAGTCAATGATACAACCTACTTTTGTTTATCGATTCTATATATAAAAATATAAGTTCACATAATTTAAAACGTTATGATGTAGAATTAGTCTAAATAAGTCCGTAAACACATTAAAAATTTAACAGAAATACACATTTAAAAGAAATATTTAAGCACTGTATTATTATTTACTTAATATGTATTTAATACAGGCGGTAAAAATAATGGGCGATTTAAAAGTTAAATAACTTATCTCTTTAATTAAAAAATTAAAAAAAGACACCCCTAATTACCACAAAAAACTTTTTGAGCGGACACGTGTTTCGCCCACCTCACACGTGGGCATTATCACCGCGAAACTGTTGACTTTTATCTCTTTAATTGTAATTGGTAATTAGCCGATTGTACCTAAACCAGATGGGTCCCAAAAATAGACATTAAGATTATTGAAGACCGATGTAAAATCATTTAAGCATACGAAAACGATTCTCCAATGACTTGATGAGAAAGTTGGACAGTTGGGTCGAAGAAGTGAGTCCACCGACATTATAGCCTAGAAGCTCAAAGTCAAACCAAAAGTTCGGGGCGGTTGTACCAACTTTGAACTTAGCTTCCTATTTTTTCATCGATTTGCTATGATTTGATGTGAGATATGGTTCGAAACCAAAAAGTCATTTGACTTCAAAATCGCCCATTGATTTTACCTATAACGAGATTAAAAACCCAAATAAATTTTATTCTTTTCCGTTTTTTGCGTTGGTTTAATTTACATAGTGAATATACTCGTAAATTCTATTACAATTAGCACAGAATTATTATATTAGATATAAATTTTTAATGTTTAAATCAGTAACTAAAACAAGAAACGGTTTAACAAGGATACATAAAAGATATGGTGGTACCCCGAAATTCTGACGCAATTCATCAAATGATACGACTATTATATGTATAAATAATCAGTAATTTAGAACAAATTTGCAATTACAGTGATTACTGCTGGATATTATTATTTCTAATTAGATTAAATTTCGGAGTAGTGGACAATCACAAATGCCTAACAGTACTAAGTACTATAAATTTACTGGAACCATATCATCACTTCCATCCTTTATAAGTAATTTGAAGATAAAGTTAGTTAAATTTGAGTACAAACAAGTGTAAGAAACTGAACTTTACTAATTTCTGTATTATTATATTTTGCTGTAACTTATTAACTGTTTTAAAAATTCAGTTCGTATTAAAATTAGGTAGATGTTAATTAAAGGCCAACTTTGTCATCAAGTGAAACTGTTCCTAAAAGTTTATAAAAAATTCCGATATTCTAACGAGAAATAATTGGGTAAGCACCCTGCATCACAACTGATAACTTCCTCTTTATAATGGCGTCATCGCAATCGATCCAGTCGGTAATATAATAATAATTAGTATGTTGTCTAATTATACACCATCCCGGAATTAAATCCAATTATTTTAATTAAACAGGTCTAAACATACTTTTCAACATTAATTCTAATATGTAATATTATTGCACCTTCATATCATTATATTGTGTTTCATTGATGAAGACTTAATTTATTCTTTTTTTGTCGTCTTCTCCCAATTTGTCTTCGATTTCGGCTTTAATTGAAATGGGTATTAAATTTGACTTTTCACCATTCGTTCCATCGGGTGAAACGATCATTAACAAATTGTTTCCATTGCGATCACTCCTGGAATATATGGCCGAAGATGGTACTGGACGTCGATACCTGGCTCTTAATCTGAAATTGTGATTGGCAGGAAGAATTGAATGGTGAGGTGATATTATACTTTCACAGCGAAATTCGCATTTTTCGTGCTTTTGTTGCCATTCCAATACACTGGTTAACAATTGTATGTATCTACAAAACAAGAGAATGTCAAGATTATTGAAAATTTTTTAGAGCTAATTTCGGATACTGGTAAAATGTATCCGGGTATCGGATTCGGTTAATACCAGCCAGGATATCGCATAGAGGACACAATTTTAATTTTACTATTTAATTTTCTACATTTACTTAAGTATAAAATATTTTTTTAAGAAAACCTTGCAGGCTTTATCTCATTTTTTTAAATTTAGCAGTTTTTCTAAACTAATAGTGGTGTTTGCACTATATCACCAGCTGCATATATTGAGTATGATTCATATTTTTCTGTTTGAAGTGATTGAGATACAGTTTTTCTATATTTATGGTATTGTTTCTTCAGTTCAGCAACTAATAATTATTTGCCTTGTCACCGTTTTAATTGGAAAAAAGACACTGATGCCAAAGTAGTTTGTTTACCGTGAAAGAACAGAGCTAAGATGGGGTTGCAAATAATTTTATTGATGTAAAATCAACATCAATCAGTTTATATCAAAACATCTACAACCCGATTTTTTTTCCGATCTTTTACACATTGTAATAAGAGAAAGAAATGGAATCCATAGTTTCTTTAGCTTTGGGTTCATCTAATAAGTGAAGTTTTTCGAATCGTTTTCTAAGAATTTTGGATTATATGCATTTACCTTACCATAATCAATTCGATATTGTTTTGCGGGCTGTTTTGTGGTAATTCATAGAATTTCGTAGTTCCTTTTGCTAAAGGTAGGATAAGTGATGATTTGACAAGTGTTGTTATTAATTTGGAACTTCAAAATTCCGAAGACTATGACACTGAACCCGAAAAACGATATCGATCTAAAAATTTAAATTATCCATTTTCAAAATGAGTTTAGAATTTTTGAGTTCTCTTCAATTAAAGAATTAGAAGGCATTCATGGAATGTTTCTTTGTCTCCTTTTTAAGCTTCTAATACCTTCTATGGTCAATGTGAGCAACTTTCATTCATCATTTCAAATAATTTGATAGCTGAAACTAGCAAAACTATTAACGGCAAAGTGCGTTTTGCATTTAACAAATAGAAAATACGTTTGGAAAAATACGTTAAATAAAATACAAAATGCTTTTCTCAAAAAGTGCAAGATAAAAATAGGTATTTTTTATTTTGTATTTACAATTTAAATGCAAGTGTTTCAAATAAATCACATCTCTGGAAGGGTTTACAAGTTAAGATAACGTCTTTACAAAGCTGAGATTTTCTGGATATAATTTATATTTGCAATTTACACTTTCCACTTTGCATTAGAAATCATACCAATGACACCATCTTCTAGAATCACTTAAGATCAATCCAACTTTGCCTTTGTATTCGTAAGTGGTCATTCGTTAAGACACAGGAAACGTCGCAAGGTGCTATCGAGTAGATAGTACGTTATCTTCTACTATCTCACTCGCACTACACATGAAAGATTAATTGCGGAAATATCCGAAAAATAATGATTCGGATAACGTACAAATTCTCAAACGGGTAGGTTACAGCCTTTGAATATACAAATATCGTAATACTTTACTGAGTACCAGGCCAATACGGATAACGTACAAATATTTCTCAAAAGACTCCGATACTGCCTGTTAATATAGGGTTGTTCGGAAAGTCATTTCGTTTTTTCCCGACAGAGGATTTAATTGTATTCTTTTGCACCTAANGAAATTGTGATTGGCAGGAAGAATTGAATGGTGAGGTGATATTATACTTTCACAGCGAAATTCGCATTTTTCGTGCTTTTGTTGCCATTCCAATACACTGGTTAACAATTGTATGTATCTACAAAACAAGAGAATGTCAAGATTATTGAAAATTTTTTAGAGCTAATTTCGGATACTGGTAAAATGTATCCGGGTATCGGATTCGGTTAATACCAGCCAGGATATCGCATAGAGGACACAATTTTAATTTTACTATTTAATTTTCTACATTTACTTAAGTATAAAATATTTTTTTAAGAAAACCTTGCAGGCTTTATCTCATTTTTTTAAATTTAGCAGTTTTTCTAAACTAATAGTGGTGTTTGCACTATATCACCAGCTGCATATATTGAGTATGATTCATATTTTTCTGTTTGAAGTGATTGAGATACAGTTTTTCTATATTTATGGTATTGTTTCTTCAGTTCAGCAACTAATAATTATTTGCCTTGTCACCGTTTTAATTGGAAAAAAGACACTGATGCCAAAGTAGTTTGTTTACCGTGAAAGAACAGAGCTAAGATGGGGTTGCAAATAATTTTATTGATGTAAAATCAACATCAATCAGTTTATATCAAAACATCTACAACCCGATTTTTTTTCCGATCTTTTACACATTGTAATAAGAGAAAGAAATGGAATCCATAGTTTCTTTAGCTTTGGGTTCATCTAATAAGTGAAGTTTTTCGAATCGTTTTCTAAGAATTTTGGATTATATGCATTTACCTTACCATAATATCTTGAAGTTTTCAGTTTTACACAGCTAGGGTATATCAATTGGATATTGTTTTGCGGGCTGTTTTGTCGTAGTTCATAGAATTTCGTAGTTCCTTGCTAAAGGTACGATAAGTGGTGATTTGGCAGGTGCTGAGATCAGTTTTGGACTTCAAAACTCCATGGACTATAACATTGAACCCGGAAAACAATATCGATCCAACATTTTAAATTTTATGCATTTCTAAGGAATTTAGATTTCTTTGGACTCTCCTCAGTTAAAGAATTAGAAGACATTCATGAAATGTCTCTTTGTCCCCTTTTTAAGCTTCCACCTTTAATGGTCAATGTGAGCAACATTCATTCATCTATTTATATGATGTTTGATCAGTGATACTAGCAAAACTGTTAACGTCAAAAATGTATTTCGTATTTTACAAATAGAAAATACGTTTTGGAAAAGTATTTTAAATAATATACAAAATGCTTTTCTCAAAAAATAGAAATAGGTATTGTTTATTTTGTAATTACATTTTAAATGCAAGTATTTGCTAAAAGCAAACATACGATAGCGGGGTATTCCTAGACTTTGTAAATGATTTCCGTAGTATAAACCATGAAGAACTTTAAAAAAAAAGTGTAAATGTGAGATGTAAGTAAAAACTACTACACCTAGTTGTAGATTATCAAATACAAAGCAATATGTGAAAATAGGTAATGTTCAGAGTACAAGCTGTACTATAAATATATGAGTCCCGCAAAGAACCATACTTGGATTCTTGCTCTTCCTCATACAAGGCGTACCTAATGAAAATAAAGGCGGAGTATGTTTGTATGTACGAAAGTTCACCGTTTTCTAGAAAAACGTAGGTAAAGGTAACTGCAACTTCAATTCCGGCCCTGGTAAAGAAATACGACCC
>NW_020439189.1:147665-153226 GCF_000699045.2 Agrilus planipennis | reverse complement strand
AGCAAAGACCAAAAATTTTATGAGCGTGGAATTATGCTACTACCAGAAAGATGGCAAAAGGTGTTGGACCAGAACGGTCAATATATAATTTAATAAAGTATTTGTTTATTATACGAAAACTGTCTTTCATTTCCACAAAAAAAAAAAAAACGAAATGACTTTCCGAACAACCCTATATACAAATTTCATAATACGTTACTAACGAGTACCAGACGGATACGAATAACGCATAAGTTTTTTTATGAAATGATTCGGTTAGAGCCTTCGGATATATCCGGATACTAATTTCCTGGCGGATACTGACAGCGAATACGCTTTTTCTAAAGGATTTGGATGCAGCCTTTATATATATACAAGCAGTATCCGAATACCGGATCCGGATACCGAAGTATACAGATGCTACCCAGTTTAGATTCCTTGAACGCAAAAGTTTTGTCCAACTACTTAATACAAAATCAAGGGGTTTCTTGTTTAATTTTATATCTCGTTATTTTTTTATATCCTCGTGTGACTCGAATAACTCTGTGAATTATAATAATAAATAGTTGGCATGTTCCCGATCCTTGTGTGATGACCATCACAAACGAGCAGGCAGACCAGTGATCTCATAATAATGATTCTTATATCTTATAGGCTACGAATATAAATAAATATGTGATTTAATTTTGAATTCTACACATACCTGATGGCCATTCGCAAAATCTCATTTTTAGAAAGCTTTTTGTCAGGCGGATGAGTAGGAACCAATTTTCTTAGTTCTGCAAACGCTCCACTAACATTCTGTTGTCTCCACCTTTCTCTACTGTTCGTAAAAATTTTCCTCACAACGCCACTGGGGCGGACTTCTTGTAAAGGCTTAATAAAAATAAAAGGATAATAGAATATAACGGTAAATCTTCACATAATAATTTACAAAATCCTTTTACAAGTAAGTAATATCAGTTTTTTATCGTAAAAAAAATAGTATTTGCATGATGAATATGTCAAAATCAAATGGTAAAACGCCAAAAGCAATTGTGACTTGGCAAAGGTTCGAAGAGGACTCAATTGCTGAAAAATGTCAGTTTTCCTTAGCATCGCAGATATCATTGAAGTGTAAACTTTGACCATCTAGATTTTTTAACCAAACAAAGTTTTTTGTGCCGAAACCAATAAAATTTTTCCAAATTTTAGCGGTTCCTGGCTGTCAACGCAGCTATTAGTGCGTAAATTGCTTTAAAAATAATGAAAAACGTTCTTTTTTCCTACGCATAAACTTTTCTCAATGCTTCAAGTAAGTCCCCTTCATCGCAGGACTTTTTTCCACCATGTGAGTACACAAATAACTTTACAACTTAACTTTAACCTTTAGAAAATTGGTTTAAATAAAAAACACTTGCAATTATTTTTAGAATAAGTGCTTATTCAAAGTTTCGACTTAATATTTCTAAATAATTATCGAGGAATTATCACCTTACTTTTAGCATATCCGCGATTAGATAAATTTTGTTTTTATTAAATTCAACTCTTAAGTCTATCAAAACGTATTGTGCATTGCCTAACAATTTCGAAAAATGTACCAAAAAACAATCGCAATCGTACCTCCAAGAAATAATTAATGTTTCGCGATATTTACCATTCATTTTCACTCCTAATAGAACATTGTATCTGATGAGTGAACCCATCATAACATGTGTTCTGTTTTATGATATTAATAATTTAGAAATCCAGCGTAATTTTTAAGTATTTCAATAAATATCGAGCATTTTATACATCTACTTTTTAATCTATACATCGAAGATGCGATCAACATCAACAAGACAGTGCAATTGTAAGGATAGATAAGCAGGGGTAAAGGATTAGTATGCTTAAATTTGCAGATGATATAGCAGTATTAGCATCTGGCAAGGAGGAGTTAGAGATAGCTTTAAATAAAATAGAAGCAATATTGACAACAGTATTATATAAAAATAAATAAAAATAAAACAAAAATACTGGTACACAAGGGAAGAAAAAGTAGAGAAAGAGCGAATATAAAGATAGGAGACGAAAGATTAGAAGAAGTGGCTGATTTTAGATATCTAAAAAATCAGATAAGTCAGGACAGAAGGAGTAGTAGGGATATAAAGCAGAGAATAGTGCAGGGTCGAGTCGCCTTTCTAAGTCACTTCTATGCTTGCAAACGGTTAATTTAGAAATTCGAAAAAAATTCTGAAAGGTGTACGAGTATGTTAAGGATACCGTGAATAGAGAAGGTTAGAAGTACAGAGGTATTAGAAATAATAGGAAAACAGATGATTCTATGCAAGCCATTAAAAAATAGGCGAGATAGGTTGGTAGGACACCTTCTCAGGCATGAAGATCTACTCAGAGTTATATTAGAGGGAGAAACAGGAGTTATGAGGAGTAGAGGTAGACTTAGATGAAATTGCTGTTCGCAGATAGTTGGATTAGGATGTGAAAATATTCTCGCTTTCTTCATATTTTTTCCTTTGTAATTACTCTAACCCTTTAAGCATAATAAATATCAAAATAATGAAGAAAAGTACCAACCTGCAGAGCGTTTTGGTAATTTTGCGATATCGGTCTTCTCTCTTCGTCGCTGTCCAAAAGCGAAAATTCGTCGCTTAGGTCTTCATCATCAGAAAATGAATCTTCAATATGATGCTGTCTTCTATGAATAGAAGACGAAGGACTCGTACTGTCAATGTTATCTACTTCAGCAGACCAGTCGATCTCGTTAAAACCATTCTCATAATTACATGAGTTTTCGTCATTTGTATTTGGCCGCTTGAACAAATAAAAATTGGTTTGATCAATTTATTGTACCTATCGTACATGAGGAAGTTATTGTAATTGATTTAAAAATAAAGCTCATATGTTTATGTTTCAAAGTTTAATTTTTTTCTAAAATATTAGGTCATTTTTTGCACAAAATCCCGTCAATAAAAAGAACGGCATTGATTTCATATAGGATGCTAAGATAATCCGAAAGAAATTTTATAAAATCCGATACAGCCGTTTTCCTGATCAAATAAAAAGACTTTTTTTCGGGAAAAAGATGAAAAATATTCAATAGACATCCAATCGTCCGTACAACTATTTATGTTGGTTTTCCTCCGAAAAGGACCTACCAACAACTGTTTACTGACTCCAATTTGTTCTAATGGCAATTATTACTTTTATGGACAAATCAAATATTGATTTTGTTGAAATATTGCGTACATTACTGTGATACTTTTAATATTATTATCACTATTTATTCATAATAATAATCAATACTCATCATACTGGGAAGTTAATTGTGTTAATTATGGTAAGTCTTTCATGGCTACCATTTGGAAGTGGTGTGTTTATTAGAATTTTTCTTCCTTCAAGATCTAATATCAGGCACATTAGTGATACAACGTTGAAAGAAGAAACTACACAATTTGAATGAGGGTACAGAATACTTTTTGACTTTTCACTATAAAAACCACGAATTTTTCAAAATTTATTGATTTCAGGTCGATTTTCGAAAATCGAGTATTCATCAGATGTTGACGTTTTGAATTCATAGGAAGCTAAAGCTCAAAATCAGTGGATCTGTTCGAGAATATTGTTGATGAAAAGTTTCAAAAAAAATTTTTTTTTTTTTTTGAAACGAAATTCTGTTTGCGCTTCTCAGACGTTAATAAATGCTGTGGATTATACCTCAACCTGATGGCCTGTAAGATCGGCTGTTTTTCAGATAAATGCACACTTTTTTGAAACATTTTTGAGAGCCCAAAAAAAGTCCCGAATATTTCCTCTCCTGGGAATTTTTCGCCCTGGGCACTTACCCTAGTGCAAATCTAGCACAGAAGAAATCTTGAAAAACCTTAAAAAGAGTCAGTCGCCATCAACTTGTGAACTTGTTTATCTTTACATCTCAATAACGATTTCAATATGTTGATATTATTTTTTGTTGAAAAATATACGTTGTAGCTACAGTTTTAAGAAAATTCAAGATTCTGATGAATATTGTTTGAACAATTTCCAACGCTTTCAGCTTTTCCCAGAGTTTCTTCTTTTAAAAGTGTTGCGAAGTTAAAAATATTTCTATTTAATGACGTTTTATGATTGGATTTGTCCGTATGTGCCTACGATTCATTGTATGGGATATATACTTCCACAAAAGAAATATGTTCTTACTGCACACTACTTTCTCAATACGTATTAACTATTATATGCCTAGGTACATCTTTTTATTTATAATTCGCACATTAAAGCCACTGCAATATGATACTGTTAATGCAAAATTTATCGTTTACTTGACAAATTTAGCACTTTTAGCACATTATGACGAAATGTGTTTGATAAATTTTGGTTCAATAGCCAGCAAATTTACGAAATTTTCGCATTAGCATTTCGAAACATTGAAACAATAAGTCAATATTTTTGCTTTCGTTTAAATTAATAGTGAATCCTTAAAATTATATTCAGTAACAATCTGTGGTAATTTGGCAATTTTCTAGTAAATACTTCTTTATCTCCCAAACAATTGAATATTGACCATAGGTGTATAAACAAATGTGTATTTTTTTAACACGTTCTACCAACATCCAAAACTGACGATGGCAAGGACTGAGATGAATCCTTTAAAATACCAACAAGTCAGCTTATTCTTATCCTTTTGGGAATTACCGTTAAAGTATTCTCGTTATCTTTTGGATGTTGCCGTTTAATTATAGATTAATTCTTTGTTCTCGCTTACCATTTTCTCAAAAGTCATTTAGATTTTCTTTGTCACAACAGCTAGGTACTTAACACATTTAACACCACTAATCAAGAAAAAACTTAAGAAAAGATCCACTTTTCCTCCTTCATATGTTTTATAAAACATCAAAAGTATTGTTTATCGTGAAAGAAATTTGAGCACAGTGATGCTGTAATCAAAGCAGTGCTTTGCTGTATCACTCATGTGTCACTTCCGTGCCTTATCTCCAGCGTACAGTCACCCTCACGCAACCAATCGCAGTTCTGGAGGCGGGTGAAGGGCGAAATGCTCCACCTTCGTGGAAGAAATAAACCAAAAGGGATTATGAAGTATGCATAAAATAATAACATTTCAAGTATCCTCAGGGGTGGATTTGTTCCTCTAGTTTAAGTGCAAAAAATCATAATTTTAAATATTAGCCCTGTCTTGGTATAACAATAACTGGACTTTCCCTTAAGGATGTTTGGGAGGTATGTCAAAATGCTACGAGACAAATAAAAATTTGGAAGAACGTTCCTCATTCAATTCGAAAACTCCTGTAAAAATTACAAATCGATTCACTAAACCGTTAAAAAGTAAAGATTCGTTAACCGAACAGATTAAATTTATTTTTCATCATCATAAGGTCATCAGTCCTAAGATTGGTTGGACACGTACCTCCACTCCTTTCTATCCTGAGCTAAACTTCGCATTTTCCTAAAACTAGAACAGCCCACATCCTTAACTATTTACGAAGAGTAAAAAGAATTTATTTTTATTAACAGAAAAAAAGCTACCAGAAATTTCAAACTTTTATAATAAGTAACTTGAACTCTGGAGAATCATTTGAAGTGTTCTTAGTAAT
>NW_020439189.1:142809-146471 GCF_000699045.2 Agrilus planipennis | reverse complement strand
GTCAAACCTACACTAGCAAGGAGATCGGGCTGAAACTATAGCTACAAGCTATCCAAGGATGGTACTATAGAATGTCACCTCAAGGTAGGCCTAGTGGCGTCATCTCTTGGTTAGGCCGGAAACTTATCAATCCACCCTCGTATGCTTTGTATGACGTGTTTGTCATTTCCCTTCGATGTCATTATAAGCGGATTCTACTGTAATTATTAGCAAATATTACTGTGCAACTTTTACATTAAACATGATATTGTATTCCATACCTGCATCAATTATTTTATTGGTCAATACCTTATTACAACACATTTTGGTCAAACTATTTAAATCCTTTGATAATCAGTTTTTAAATATGAAAGGTCAGTAAAGGTCAGCACATTAAATATAAATGATCAATGTTTAAACCCAATTGGTCTAACAGTCTAACTACACATATGTATTGTAACAAATTACATAACTATCCCAACCAATTTAACTAATCAATAAGTAATTCATTTTAAAAATTAAAATAAATTTGTTTACAATTTATACGAAAATCATCCTAAACTCATAACATAGTCTCTGTAGCACCCCCTCTGCTATTAAATATTAAATGCCACCAAGTCATGAATAAAAAGCTCCCCGACTATTTTTTAGGCACGTTGGCACGTGAACAAGAACAGATTTTTTGGCACGCGTCGCCACGTGCACTCAAAACGTTAAATGTCACGCAGCTCCGACTTTTCCTAATAGTTATTAGTTTAGGCCGAAGTGGTAGACTAACAATTACCCAAAAAATGTGTGTATTAGTCATAAATATACCTAGGTCTAAACCTTTTATCGAAAAAGGGTGTTATTGACTGACATAGTATTATTTATAATGGTAAATGTGTTCAAACGGTAAAAGTTTATTTTATTATTAATTCACTGTTAGGATCGATACACAGAAAGAAATCTCAAAATAGTTGTAGATAGAAATAACAAAAGATATATTTTATTTGCAAAATCTTATTGAAAATTTTTAAGCAATTTCGTTTACTTCATCTGTAGATATTGCGCTAGTTGTTGCTACACGACGAAGGAAACAATACGTAATTCTAGGTGCATCCTATAAACAAACAAAAAACAGAAGGAAAAAGTCTTCATCAGTCTTTATTAAAGGAAAATGAAAAACTTTTAAGAATTTTATAAGGGTAAGCTAAACTTTTTCATTATTTATTGCTTATCAACCCGAGATAAAAATGTCCAGTCTCTCAGAGTTTCTAAAAGCGAGACTCGAGTCTCCGTCTCTCATCGAGTCTCTGTGGTGTCGCTGAGAGAGACTGTCAAAAAAACTGTTTAGCGTCTCTGAACGAGAGACTCGAGCCGCTCATAGAGAGATCCTCATTCTGCGTCCAGTCTCTGAACGAGAGACTCGAGTCTTTCATAGAAAGATCCTGATTTTTCGTCCAGTCTGTAAAAAATATTTTATAAAATTATATGACGATTTATTACTTTATTTATTACACGATTTTGATAAAACTTATTCTTCGATAAAATGCTTAAGAAGTTTTCGGACCATTTCATTTGGGTCGTTTCTCGTCAAATCCGTAATAAATTCAAGATCTGCCAATGAGATCCAAATATTAGACCCNTAACTGAGAGAGTGAAAATTTTTGTCCAGGGAAGATAACTACAAAAGCGATTTCAGAATTCACAGATAATGTCTTGTTAGTAACCACTTTGTGTACACTATTGGTAAATTGATAACCAAAGAAATTTTTCACATTTTTATATTTTAGTGTTTTTCTAAAAGAAATAGTTGCCTTCTAATACCTAACCATATCTTTTTTTAATAAAACCCTTTACAGCGTATTTAGTACTGATCTACTTTTAATTCTTTATAAGGGTCCTTTAAAAATAAATTATAACCAGAATGAATCCGATTCGGCGTTTTATGGTTGAGTTGAGGCTAATTTGTTTGACACGCGTCCTTAATCCCTGTACTTATATAATTAGGGTCGAAAGTCGTCACCGGACTGTTTATAGATAAGGGGCGGCATCCCGCTGACGGGATCATCTTTTGACACCAGACAATGGCCGATAGAAATGCACGAGAGGTTTTCGCTCACTAGACAATGATTATTTAATTTGTTTTCGTCAGGAAGTTACTTTCAACATTCTCACGCTTTTCATTCCGAGTAAAAAGTCGATGGCGACTTCCAGTTAACGGAAAGTGAAATATTTTTGACGTTATTATATTATACCTAATAGATACTTAAGTACCGGCTATAAAATTATAATTTATGGCATCGACATGTGTATTAATAATTAATTTAGTTAATTATTAGTAGTCTGTACTGTATTAGCACATTGAAAAATCTTTATGTTATCCAGAGTGATTCTAATTTTATGTATATAGGTCATAGAATAGAAAATACTACAAATGGCGCGGTAAACGCCATCTGTAGTACGATGCTACATTTTAGGATTCCTTATGCTCCAACAAGGTCCTACCACGTTGAGGTTAGCTACGCCAGGATTCGTTTCAGCAAGTAGATATCCATATATTTAAATGGACCTTGTTGGAGCATAAGGAATCCTAAAATGTAGCATCGTACTACAGATGGCGTTTACTGCGCCATTTGTAGTATTTTCTAAAACGCGCTGTTAAGACAACAAGTAAAAGTTGGTCTGTCGGAGCTGCCTGCAACGCGCTGATGAGATCCAAAATGATCGAAATCGCGATCCGGGCCTGGCAGTTTCGACACAATACAAACCACTTCGAATTATTTTATTAGGTCATAGAATGTTCTTTCAAAGTTGATTTTTACTTTCAATAGGTTTTCTCTAAAGGTATTCACTTTTTATAGACATTTGTTGTGTCTCTTTTTCAGTAAAAAGCTTTATCTGCAGCAATTTTAGAAGAAGAAAAAAGTTTAATAACATCCGACAGTGTTTGTATTTGGCTATGAAGTATCAAAATTAGCTGTTTGATAAAAAATCATCAAGTATTTTCCTCTGATTAGCAGTAATTTTCGCAATTTCCGTATTTTAAGAGAATTGATGTCCGTATAAATAAGAAATTAGTATTTTTATGGACATATGTCCAAGTAATAGCAAATTTTAATGAAAACATTAGAAAGTGATTTTGACTAATTGATGAAAAATGGATTTTTTTCGCTGCCATATGAATCAATTTAATATTATTATAGGTAATACATAGAAAAATAAACAATTTTGACACATTTTCATTGCGCTTCAAACGTCAGTACAGCCCTGCGTTGGATCCCTGCAGAGTGGTACATAATAGACCTTTATTTTCCCTAGGGTAGTCCCACACCACACCTGCAAACTTGCGATAAGGGCTGACTCCGCCCTAATCGAAATTTTCGCTCGACTGGCGCGTTAAAATAACATTGTTCCCTTATTTGAGTAAAACTAACCAACCAACTTGTATTTCAAGTATAAAAAGTCGTTATTGCAATAAAGTTTAATATTTGTAAGGAATGTTTTCCCTTTAAATGAAATGTGAAATTTGCAATTGTTTTTCGCGACATTTCACTTTAAATTAAAACGTTTTAACATCGTAAGAAAATGGTTCGATTTCGCAATGCTTTTAAAAAAAATTCAAGTGAATTTTTACCTTATTTGCCTCTAAATGTTTATAAATAAGAAAAGTAAAACTGTAATTATTCATCTCAGAGTTT
>NW_020439189.1:114424-141751 GCF_000699045.2 Agrilus planipennis | reverse complement strand
TTAGATTGCGCTGGATTGACTTGGGTTGGATTGTATTATGTTTTATCATGTTTATGTTTATGTTTATGTTTATGTTTATTTAGTAGAAGGCAGCAGTACAAAACTGGTAATATCTACATCATGTGTTACATTATCATAATAATAAGTGAAGCTACAAAAATAATATCACAGAAGTTAATTGATATAAACTAGACTAGCAAGAAGAAAGTCATTTGGTACAGAGAGAAGGACTGTAGTTGGATAGCAGGTGTCGTCGGTATCGAGGGTTCAATTTCTCCCGCCTAGCAGGTGTCGTTGCAGGGCTGTTTTGAAGCTGGGAATCGTGTCCGAGTTGATGATGTTTGCAGGGATTTTGTTCCATTTCAGAACAACCCTGTTCGCTAGGAAGTGTTTCCTAAGCGGCCTACGGATTCGACTCAAGTTCAGCTTCATGGAGTGTCCTCGAAGGTTTGTAGTCCGAGCGCGGTTGAAAATAGATTCCACCGTCGGGCTGTTGTACCAGCCCCCCAAGATTTTTTCGTTATTGCAATAAAGTTTAATATTTGTAAGGAATGTTTTCCCTTTAAATGAAATGTGAAATTTGCAATTGTTTTTCGCGACATTTCACTTTAAATTAAAACGTTTTAACATCGTAAGAAAATGGTTTGATTTCGCAATGCTTTTAAAAAAAATTCAAGTGAATTTTTACCTTATTTGCCTCTAAATGTTTATAAATAAGAAAAGTAAAACTGTAATTATTCATAACAATTTTATTTTTACAACTATAATGTATCAGAGTATATAAAGAATAACTTAAAACTACAATTATCACAGTAACATCAGGTAGGTAATTGTTTCAAAACTAATCTAATTTAAAACAACATTAAGCATGCTAACTGCCTAAAAGATCTTTATTATCCATATTATTTGGTTATAAGTACTACGTAAATACGAAAAGACATAATTATAGAACTACAACTTCATTTTTTTTTATTTTAAAGCAACAGGTTTTTAACAATATTCATCAAAATACTTAAACTGTAAATCTATCATTATCTTGTTTAATTTTACACTAATAATAATATTTCAGTTATTAAACAAAACTTAGAACATTTTTTACCATACACCGATAGGAGTTAGCTAATTAATATATTTTTTTTTCGTTTCCTTATTCTATAAAGGAAATTTTAACTAATATTTCTTCGTTATAATCAAAGTTAACCGAAATCTACATTTATAATGATAAATTTAATCAGTATTGTATACAAATTTTATTTTTATTTTTCTCATTATATATCTTAGTTAGTATCTATCCCCTGTAGAAAACCGATCAGCTCGTTTAAGTCATTAAAATAAATCGAATAATGAATCGAGAAAGTTTTAAGTTCTTGTGACTCCATATTAAAAACGAAATTAAACAGAAAGTTGATGTTACTAAATATTTTGACCAAAATGATCAGTGTACCTCACAGTGGCTTCTTCAGGTGAAAAAAATAGTATACTTCCGGTTGAAAAAAACACCTGAAGAGGTCACTCCAACAAAGAGTATTTCTTCTTCCTGAACAAACCACTGGAAGAACTAGTATTTCTTCCACTTAAAGGAACTTTTGGAAGAAGTAATATTCCTTCCACCAGAACAAGCCACTGGAAGAACTAGTGTTTCTTCCACCTAAAGCAACCATTGAAAGAAGAAATATTTCTTCCACCAGAACAAGCCACTGGAAGAACCAGTATTTCTTCCACCTAAAGAAATCACTGGAAGAAGTAATATACCTTCCACCAGAACAAACCACTGGAAGAACGAGTATTTTTCCAGCTAAAGAAACCATTAGAAGAACAAGCCACTGGAGGAAGTAGTATTTCTTCCACCTGAACAAACCACTGGAAGAACTAATACTTCTTCCACCTGAAGGAACCATTGGAAGAAATAATATTCCTTCCACCAGAACAAGCCACTGAAGGAAGTAATATTTCTTCCACCTTAAGAAGGCACTATAATAGAAGAAGTAGTACTTCTTCCACCTGAAGAAATATTACTTATTCAACTTAATCAAGCCAGTGGGAGAAGCAGTATTTCATCCATCTGAAAAAGCCACTGGTAGAACTAGTACTTGTTTTACCTAAAGTAAGTGGAAAGAGGTGTATTTGTTCAACTGTGTGGTGAAATGATCATTGTGCCCAATAAAATTATTTGCAACTTTAACTTTACGTTTAATTACGTTTTTCGCTTGTTTTGTCGGGATCATTTATTTTGCCATCAAAAGTTTTCCAATAATTCATCTAAGATTTACTTTTTAATAACAACAAAAGAATTAAAAGTTAACCCATCTCAGTCTTATAAAACATCTTCGTAACCACATCGTGACAATTAATATTTAATAAAATAAAACAAATAATAGTGGAATATTTTCACTAAATTATTTATTGGCTCCACAATATCGTTTGGATTGATAATAATCATCATATCAAGCCTCACAACAAGAAGCAAAACATTGAAGTTGGTTTTTTAGTGATATAAATAAACTTTATACCGTTACTGGATCTGATTTATACTCATATCTAAACTAAGGAGAAGAAATGGAAATTATTCAGGATATTCTATGCGTAAAGGTATCATAGATATTAAGGCACCTAATTAATGTGTCCTACAACAATTGCTTTTTTGGTTTATTGAAATGCAAAAACAATAATAAGAATTGGCACGGTTAGTACGCAAATAGTGTACAAAATTGTCCTTGGCTGACATTCGGAAATTACTATGAACTCTTCGTTCCACAACGATTCGTTGTTCATTACAGGCAGTTCCATAACGAGCCGTTCGTTTGAGAAAAATTTCAGATCCAAAGCACAAGAATTGGTTTTGTTCTCGCACATCATTACCGATTGAGAAACGTTATAAACGGTTTTTGTAAAATTGAACTGTACCCTGATGTAGTTGGTTTGGATTTCGTTTTCGCTGTTAAAAACGAAAAAATAGTAACCGTTTGTTGGAACCCTGTAACACAAAATAAAAATAAAATTACCCTTAGCGCAATTCAAGGATGAGCGACGTCGTTGTACATTTTGAGGTCTACAAGGTCTGTTCAAAAACTATCGCAAATTTTCAAAAATGTCCCCTTCAAAGTAATCCCCACCAGATACTATACACTTGTGCCAACGTTTTCTCCAATCCTCGAAGCACTTCAAATAGTCATTTTTGTGATCTTGTTCAGCTCCTCCGTCGATTCCGTCTTTATCTCCTCAATCGTTGCATAGCGTCGTCTTTTCATGGGCCTCTTCAGTTTCGGGAACAAGAAAAGTCACAGGGGGCCAGATCTGGCTGCAGCATTATTAAACTGTTGTTTTTGGCTAAAAATGCGCCCACAAGCAATGATGTGTGAACAGGGGCGTTATCATGGTGCGAAAGCCAATTTTTGTTCTTCCACAAATCTCCGCCCGTTTCTGGCTGATTGCTTCACGCAAATTACTTAGTTTCAGGTAATATTCCTTATTGACCGTTCTACCCTGTGGCAAGAAATCATGATGCATCACGCCCCTGAAATCGAAGAAAACTGTAAGCAAAACCTTCACATTCGACCTAACTTGACGCACTTTTTTCGATCTTGAGTCGTGCGGCAGCTTCCTTTGGGATGATTGAGCTTTGGTTTCCACGTCATAACCATAAATCCATGATTCGTCACCAGTTATGACCCCCTGGAACAAATTTGGGTCACCATGGACAGAGTCCAACAACTCCTTAGTAGTGTTAATGCGATACTGTTTTTGTTCGAAATTTTGGTACGAATTTCGCGGCGACCCGTCTCATATCCAAATCATTGGTAAAAATCGAATGGCAGGGGCCAATCGATATGAGTAGGTCCTCAGCAATTTTTCTAACGGTGATTCGACGATTGGTCAATGCTAAATACTTTCTTTACTTCATCAATATTTTAGTCTGTTGTTGACGTGCTCGGGCATCCGACACGCTCTTCTTCGTTCACATCTTCTCGGTCCTCTGATAACAATTTGTATCACCGATAAACGTTGCTTCGGTCCAAATTAGCTTCACCATATGCCACACTCAACATTCAGAATGCCTCCGCGCACTTTATTTTGTTTTTCAAACAAAATTTGATACAGATTCTTTGACCCATTTTTTGGAATAGTCAAAAATCGAAGACGAGCGAAAACACGTAACAGGTCAATTGAAAAGTCCCCGGCCTAAAATAGTAAAACAAATTTTTTTTGCAAAATTCGTTTTTTATATTCAAAATAATTCCCTTCAAGGGTGATACACTGATTATAGCGATCCTCCAACTTTTCGATACCATTTTTGTAGTACGATTTGTCCTTTGCTTCAAAATAGGCCTCAGTTTCGGCGATCACCTCTTCATTCGACGAAAATTTTTTCCCAACGAGCATTCTTTTGAGATCTGAGAACAGGAAGTAGTCGCTGGGGGCCAGATCTGGAGAATACGGTGGATGCGGAAGCAATTCGAAGCCCAATTCATGAATTTTTGCCATCGTTTTCACTGACTTGTGAGACGGTGCATTGTCTTGGTGAAGCAGGACTTTCTTTTTCTGCAAATGCGGTCGTTTCTCGGCGATTTCGTCCTTCAAACGGTCCAATAACGCTATGTAATAGTCGCTGTTGATGGTCCTTCCTTTTTCAAGGTAGTCAATGAAAATTATTCCACGCGCATCCCAAAATACAGACGCCATAACCTTGCCAGCCGACTGTTGCGTTTTTGCACGCTTTGGAGCGGGTTCATCGTGTGCAGTCCACTCCGATGACTGTCGATTGGACTTCGGAGTGAAATGATGGAGCCATGTTTCATCCATTGTCACATATCGACGCAAAAACTCGGGTTTATTACGCGTGATCATCTTCAAACACTGCTCTGAATCATCAACTCGTCGTTGTTTTTGGTCAAAAGTGAGCTCGCGCGGCACCCACTTTGCACAGAGCTTTCTCATACCCAAATATTCGTGAATGATGTGATGTATACGTTCCGTTGATATCTGTAGAGTGTCTGCTATTTCATTCAATTTCAATTTACGGTCATTCAAAATCATTTTGTGGATTTTTTTAATGTTTTCGTCCGTAACAGCCTCTTTTGGGCGTCCACTGCGTTCACCGTCTTCGGTGCTCATTTCACCACGTCTAAACTTAGCATACCAATCCTTGATGGTTGATTTTCCTGGGGCAGTGTCCGGAAATTCGTTATCAAGCCAAGTTTTTGCTTCAACTGTATTTTTTCCCTTCAAAAAGCAATATTTTATCAACACGCGAAATTCCTTTTTATCCATTTTTTTCACAATAACAAAAGTTGCTTCACTAAAAATGCTATAATTCACAAACTAATGATCCGACAGCCGTCAAATTTATAGACGCGTCTTTTGAAGGTTAGGACTAACTGAAAATCATATGGATTTAGTTCTGGTGCCGCCATCTATGTGTCAGGCCGGGGACTTTTCAATTGACCCTAGTACAAGCAAAGCAGCTGTCAAAAATTAACTGAACATTCACCATGGACGAACTTGTCAATATAAATGAGAGGCATGAGTGCGAACATAACGCCACAAAAAAATCGAAAATCGAATATACGTATCCCGCTGAAATTTAAAATTCGCCAAACTTTTTGAACAGACCTCGTACTGTCAGGTACTTGGCAAATTTTTTATTTTGCGTGGTTCAAGGATGATCCACGTCATTGTACATTTTGAAGTCCATATAACCCAAACTACCTTAGATTCCATAATAATCTTAATGCATATATTATATACTTTAAAATAGGAAAGAAAAGTAAAAAATGTCTCAAACCGCATATTAAGTGATGTTCAACGAAAAAAAAATTATTGCAAAAGCTCTCGAGTTGGACAAAGTAATACACACGTAAGGCAAAACATTCACCCAACATAGAAATTACACTTACACATAAGTTATGGTATTAGTAAGGTAGGCATCGTATATGTCCTTTGAATTTTTCGAGCACTGGGTGTGTGGCGTAAGAGGAAGATTTAAAATGAGTCCTGAACAGTTCAATAGGGCTTCTTCGGAACTTGAAAATGATGACCAGATTTCGCTGTTACTCATGTCGTTGGGCGTAGTTTCGTTTATCCTACCTTTAATTATCCCATCAACATCGACCTCCTATTTAAAACAAAAGTATGTAAATACAAATACAGGGTGACACAAAAAGTACGCAGTATGTTCATTCACTTTTCAAACAAAACTTGTTTCATATTTCAATACAACATCCTCTTTGTTATTTATATTTGATTTCCTATACAGTGTTCAAAAATAAAAAAAAAAATAGGGTTTCTTTCACATCCTGCATCGGCGATGGAAGAACCACCTCCATTTCAACAGTTCACTTAACACTTAGTTTAAAACAAAATCAGAGCGAGAAATTGGGCGATTTTTGGCATATTTTTGTTATATGTTGAAATAAGAATGAATTCGATCGAGTCCCGCACGTGTAAAATTTTGCTTATTTTATTTCATATTTACCTTCTGATGAATTTACAAAAATATGCACTAATTGCAAAATCAACAAATTGTCTAAGCCGATAACTCTCGTAAAGTTTAATACCTTGGATTATTTTTTATGAATTAATGCCTCTAATTAGTTATTTACTAAATATAGTTCTTATCAAAGTGACTTTCACATTTTATACACCAAAACAAAAATGTTCTCGTAATATGAGATACAAAACAGTGAACTTAATGTGTTTTGTATATAAGTATTAAGTAAATATTTGAGTATTAAATAATTCTGGATTGTGCTACTCTTGTTTTACGTTTATTAAGGTATTTAACACAATTGCAGGTATTAGGAATAAAATTTTCCAATGTAAACAACCAAACCGACGTGGTAAAAAAAGTAATATTGTTACTATGTCGGAAGCTACAGCTGCATTAATCCCATAAACACTTGCTAAAGAATATTTGATTAAAACCTTTACAAAAAAACATTGTCTATGTAGGTTCTATCTTCGTTAATTTAAAAAGGTAATTAACTTTAAGAAAGCCTGACAGTTGGGAACGTTTTGGCTTTGATTGACACATTTAATGACTAAAAATACTACATATACTTTGGGCAAAAATACCAGAATCTGTAGAATATTATCTATATGTAGGCTTTTTCTCGTGTCTAGGTGTTGGTTGATAAAAGGCTCGGGGTGATTTGATAAATATATAATAATATTAATAATGTAGAAAAACAACAACGAACATCAAACATCAAAACGAATAACAGAAATAAATATCAGGAACAACTTATTTACAATGTATCGCGTCTTCAAATGTACACGTCTTAATTAATAGCCAAAAATATGTCTTTCGTCTTTGATTTGGCAAAAATGCTCCGTCTAAATAAAATGTACCGTCTTACAGCAACGTGTTCGTACCTTGATCGTCTTTTACTCTCTCTACTCTGGTGGTCTCTCGCGTACCCCAACATGCACGCGAAGGTAAAAATAAATTATCGACCTACCACCACCTAACTGGTATCGCTATTGCACCTGGGCAAGCAACTATATATTATAATAATCCAAATCCTACATATATATGTAAATTTTTCGAATAATTATAAACAAAATTCAACTAAACCTTTGATTTTTTTCATTTTCTAATTATTTCTGAAGGGAGACCCCGCATATGTATTATTCTACTTTACTTGCCTCTTCTATTCCTAAATCTCGTTGCTCGTCGTGTAAAGTTAGTTCACTCATCAACGAATCCAAATCTTTTTTTCGCCTTTTGTGTACAGTCGATTTTGAATTTTCGTCCTCCAACTTTTTCTTGATAACCCGTTGATTCAGTTTTTCTAAAGCATGGTACTTTTTAGTTCCGAGTGACCCCAGCCTTCTGTATAATTCATCGATTATTTCATCGGACTCGGACTTCATTTGTTCGACCGTCGCGTAAACACCTTCTGAGGAGGTTTTCCCTTCTTCGAATGTGGTCAAACTCTCGAGGGTAGTACTTTCTACTTCTGGAGAAGTAATTTCTACTTCGCTTTTTACTGTTACGGTACGGTCTAAAGTGGAATCTGTTGATGTTGGATTTTTGTGTGTTTTGCTTTGAAAAATTTTTGATTTTATCTTATCTAATAGTGCAGTTTCCGATGATGTTAGTGCGTAAGTTTGAGAAGGATCCTGAAATATAAGCAAAATATTGTAAATTTAAACTAGTCTACCGTGAAAAAATAGTCCATTGTTATCATATTTCAACACATTTAATGATATGATTATGAATAGTATCTCAACAACAGAAACAATTGTTGAAGATCGTATAGTAATGTCTGTAACTGAAAATCACCGAGTGTTTTTAAAAACGGACGTAAGGACAAAAGGCAGATGGTATAAATATTGCAAAAATGAGATGTCTGAGCAGTGATATAAATTAATTTCCCAATAAAAAGAGTCATACGAGAATAAGAAGTTATGTTTTCATACCTGACTTAGCATATGCTGGATTTTCATGGTGTTTTTCTCGTTATTCTTGTAGCGATCGGCATGTTTGACTTCTTCCGGTTCGTTATTTTTCAGTTTCATAGATTGTCTCCGTTTGGTTTGTGTTTCGGTTTTCAACGCAAGAATTTGCAATATTTCCTTTAGTACTTTCGGATTTGCAGTATCAGAAATGTCCGTAGCAATTTCGTCAACAGCATGGAGTTGCTGGTCTGTTAAATGATGAGGATGGTGAAATTTCACCTACAAAATTTTTATTTTTCATTTACCGTTAGATTCGTAAAAACAATAGTGTATAAAATACTATAAGAAAGCAATTCGATCTTCTACTAAACATTATTTCCATTTCTTTCCTTTATCTATAAGGCGTAATTAATTATTAATAAAGCAAGCTAGATTTCTTCTAAATGTTAAAACAATTCTTCCCTTTTATTTGTTTTAAAACGATGCATAATTCGTTACAAATTTTCTTACCCCGCCTCTGTGTTTTTTCATCATTTTAGGGTTATTTGATATGGCTTTGCTGGCAGATTCTTGACTGCTTGCAAACGGCACCCCTTCGCGAATATTTTCCATTAATTCCTCTATTTCTTCTGAAGAATCGTCCCCGATGTAAGCACACTCATGTAGATTTTTATGACCTCGAATTACAATCAGTGACGCCCCAGGCCACCTATACTGAAACGCAAAATAAAAAAACAAAAAGAAAACCAAAACGCAACCCCTATACATATATCGCGTCGACGAAAAGCATTGATATTATTTTTGAATAGACCAATTTTCCTTATGCAATTAAGACACCCCAAGCATGAAGAGCTGGTTGGAGACTATTGGAAGCAGAAACAGGAGATAAGAGGGGTAGAGGTAGACCTAGATTAGTTCACAAATAATTAAGGATGTAGGATATTCTAGTTTTAAGGAGATGCGAGGTGTAACTCAGGATAAGAAGGGGTGGAGGTGCATGTCCAACCCACAGCTTACATCGACCACTAATTGTCGCCAGTCGACTTTAGAGTATAAAACCCCACAAAGGCTAAGTTTTCAACACAAAGGAAGTAGCTGCTTCCAGTTTTAAGCAGCTAGAACGGACTGCTACCAGAGCTTATGACTCGAAGGGGTTTGTATACCTACTGTCCTCCGCATCTGGTGGTGATCACAAGTGGCAGAGTGAGCAATCAACCTTCAATGCTTAGGAAAAATTGAAGTTAAATGATTACTCTATTTTTAAAGAAACGAAGTAACGTTTTATAAGTGCTTTGAACTATATTTAATAAACATGGATTAGGTAACTACAGTCTGTAATACGTAGATAGAATAAATGAGTCGAATAACTTATTCGTTGCTAATCATATCTCAACATTGAATGATACCAAATCAATCGAAGGACAATGGGGTACCAACGTTTAAAGGTTGGTATGGTCATAGTGACCTCCCGAGTGCGGATGTTAATTGGTGAACTTTTGGCCTGATATTGTCAAGTATTTTTTTTGATATGATGGCTTATAATATGTTGTTGACTAACTGACTGAGAATTTTTAAGTCGTAATCCGTTCTATTTGGACATCAAGGTTTTTATGAGTTAACTATGGCTTTTAATCTTTGAGTGTGCTGTTTGATGTCCCATCATTAACATTCAATCATACTTCAAAGAAGGCTTTATTTTGATAGTGCAAAGTTCGTGGGTTTAACAAAATTAGCTCTCAGAATGATAACGACAAAAACTATTTATTTACACTAATTATTGATGTATCACAATTTACTGTGCTATTTATTTTACTGCTACCACTGTCAATTTATTTTCCGATTCACTTCTGCAACGGTCAATTTATTTCTTCCTCTCGGCGATCTTCCTTTAAATACACTTTTGTTTACTTTCGGGAACCTTCTCGAAACGTCCGGAAAGTTTCTTTTTTCTTTGAACTGTTTTAACTGCTTTCCCAGAACGCAGGTACGACACACACATTTACAAATACGGCGCACATGAAAAAAGGCGCCCGCGGCCTGTCGGCGAATCGATAAGCCGTTCACGCACACGTGTGCCCGATCGCACACAAACACACTCGTGCTCGCTACAATAGGTTTAGTATCAAATAAAGTGAGAATGATTAGAATCCCATTTATTTGACTTTGAAATCGTCCATATGTTCTATCTGTAGAAGCTGAGATTTTTAGGACCTATTGAAAAACTTTACGAAGGAAGTCGAAGACAAAAGCTACTTTTAAGTATTTGCTGTGAAATTGTCAAGGGATTTTAGGAAATACAAATAGAAAATCTTAGTATTATTTCTCTGTGTACTTACCTCGAGCAAACAGATATCGTAATGGAAGAACCTTTTAATAAATAAAATCCCCAATATTCCTTCATATCGTCGTCTAGCTCTAGATGACGTTCCATTGATACATTTTTAACTTTATCGGCTAATTTCGGCTCATTTGGTAACAAGAATGCATTAAAAGTTGTATTTACTTTTACTAATTGTCTCTAAAAGTCAATACGTATTATGCATTATTAAACTCTAGAATCTAGGGTCTAGATATACATAATTAATATTGTGTGTGATCGATATTCGAATAGTTTACTTTATTTAATATAAGAAGAAAAAAGGTTTTGAATCAACCTGATCGGAAACATTCGACTACAAAATCGTCATTACTTATATAAAATTCATCCAAGTTAAGATGTTTTCTACTGCTACAAATTATAAATTAATTAAAACGAGACTTCGCCTTCCTAACAATAATAAACACAGACTTTAAGTTTCATTCTTTTATGGTAAATACCGAAATAACAAAAGAAATAGTAAATTTCTTGCTCTTTAAGTATCTTTTTTTAATTTGTAATATCTGTAATAGTTTTCGACATCTTCGCAAAAAACTGAATCCTTTTTTACACCACTAAATTGTTAACAACTTTTATTTACCATAGTTTCAAGTAAAGACGATGTAGGATTCCTAAAAAGGGTACTTATTGACTAGACTGAAATCAGACCTCTCGTCAAAAATAACAAAAGAAATCGATACTGAATTACTTTTCGGTTATAATGTAAAGCTTTATAAAAGATTCTATTTAAGAAAAATGAAATTTTACGTCTTTAAAGTTAGTTAATGTTAACATTTTTAAAACGATATACATTTCTATATAACATTTAACGTGGATTACAACGATTTTTTTTGTTACAATGAGCATATTATGCGGTATAAAAAATTGAATAACAGTAAAAGAATACCTGGCACCATACAGTAGACACCTTATTATCAAGTAGTCTCATATCAGACATGGCGAATGGATAGAGCTGGTCGCCATATACATGGTACCTTAAATATAGCGGTAATGCAACTAATATAATGGGTAGAAGAATGCTCAGTAAACAAAGCCGTACTAATCTTAAAGGACCCTTAAAAGATCTGGGTTTACGTTTGCAGTAGGACTGCTGATGTTTAAGGGGGCATTCTGGAAACAATAAACACAAATAAATCTAGGGGACAATCTTAAAATTAGCCAATAAAGGGAAGTAAATAAATTGGAATTATACTGATTAAAAAAATACCAATTCACACCTGTAAGGTTCCTCATATTTATATAATAACTCAGTTTAGATACAAAAAAGCCCTCTAGCATCTACAGAAATTCTTGTAACATTTACTCAGGTTACCTGGATTATTGTAATCGGTTAAACGTTTTCATGTTGCATACAAAAGTAAATTGACCACATATGCATTATCATTAAATATATGATTATAGTCCATTAAATAAAGAAGAAAACTGTTTAAAATAAAGTAAAGCTGTTACTTCCGCAAGGGCGGTTTTTATAATTGTTAATGACAATCACTAAAGTAAAACGATTACACCGATAACGAAAACATAAACATAAATAACATTATGAAGACGTGAGTAAACATATTCGGAAGCTACATTGTTAAAGATATCAGTGTTAGGAAAACGATTCTGTGCTTGTCTCAATTCTGAGTATCTAAAAAATTTTGGCGGTACATTCATCGGAATTGGACCTTTCGATCCAAAGCTATCGGCAATTATGTGGACTTAGTACGAAGGCGCAGACGGGCCAGATTCAGAACTCTAGGTCAAAAATTTACCACGTAGTTTGAAAGTCAAACGAATCCTAGCTGGGCTCATCGCGCAGTCTCATCTGCTACTGATAAAAGATTCGAAATTTGTAATAATTTTGGAAACTTCTTTCCTTTAAAATTAACTCTGTCTTATTCACAAAGGGACGGGTCAACTACTTGTGAATGGGTTTTTGAGATATCTTTAACAGTTCGCCAGAAATATTGTCCTAAACGTTTAGTCCTCGATTTCAATATTGTAGCTTAGCCCCAACATTTTCAATACAGATAACCGTAAAGCGGTACTACGTAGGAAGACAATTCTGGATTTATTTCAATCGTAGATATCTCTAAAAAATTTTGGTAGCACTGTCACTGGAATCGGACATTCCAATCCAAAATTATCGGCAATCTTGTGGACTTAGAAAAACAACAGTATGAAAGTGAGGGAAAATAGAGGAGATTAAGTCGGTTGTAGCTCAAGGTCGGACTGTCCAGTTTCAGAAATCTTTAGGTCAAAAATTAGTTTAGAAGTCGAACGAATCCTAGCTGCGATCATCGCACTATTTCTTTTGCTACTGATAGAAAATTCAAAATTTTTAATAATTTTGGAAACTTCTTTCCTTTAAAATTAACTCTGTCTTATTCACGAAGGGACAGGTCAACTACCTGTGAATGGGTTTTTACGATATCTTTAGCACTTTAGCAGTTCGACAGGAATATTGTCCTAAACGTTTAGCCCTCGATTTCAATATTGTAGCAAGACTACAACATTTTCAACAGTAAAACGGTACGACATAGGAAGACGATTCTAGGTTTATTTCAATCGTAGGTATCTCTAGAAAATTTTGGTATTACTCTCACCAGAATCGGACTTTTCAATCCAAAATTATCGATCGGCAATTTTGTGGACTTAGGAAAACAACAGTACGAAAGTAAGGAAAATAGCGGGGATTTGGCCGGTTGTAGCTGAAGCCCGGACTGTCCAGTTTCAGAACTCTTTAGGTCAAAAATTTGCCATGTCTTTTGGGCTTCGAACAAGTCTTGGCTGGTGTCGTATCGCTGCCGAGTTATACATTTTTAACCGCCATACCCATGACCTCACATCTTTTAAATTGACTGTGTTATACAGTAGCTGGAAAACTGTAGGTATTTTTAGAAAAAAATTTTCAAAGGTGGATGTTGCATCTCTCCGCGAATGTCATAAGATGCCTGCGGTCACATTTGGCATTGACAAGAAATTTTTAAATTTCTTTCAAAATTAACTATTTCCTATTCAAATGTTTGTGAACAAATTTTTGCACTATCTTTAATAGTTCGCTAAGTGTACTCTGCTAAACATTCAATTAGTCGTCGACTTCAATAAAGCATTCATTTCAATTGCAGGCAAAAACTCATATGGTCCATAGTTTTTTTCGCCTACTTTTAATTTAAGTTAAGAGTAAGCCATATTCTTTAAAGGTTGTAGATTTTTTTCCAATATTGCCACTTGAATATCAGGTAGAAATTTTCTGTAATCACTGAAACTGGAATAAATGAAACTAAATAAACCAACATTTGCAAATTGAAATTTCTGAGCCAAACAACTGTTCCAGCAGTAATGAAAAATAAACATAAAATACAGCAATCCTATGGGATTTTTGCAAATATAGAAAAGCACTGATGAGTCATTATTTCTCTGGTGGTTTTAAAACGAAAAAGGTATTTGGTAATACACACCAGTAAAAAATTTTTCGGTATAATTGTAATGTAAAATCGTTTATAAAGTTATTTAAAATTACAGTATTCTGTCTTCAATACAGATTTACATGTATTTCGTTCATGCTACTTCTAAAACCATTAAAGAATAAAACGTTCTTGTCTTGTTTAACGCATTTCTATTGTAACGTCTGTTATAAGAAATGTTTATTGTGTAAGCCGTCATATTAATTACTTAATGAACATTTTATGTCATTATGAACAATTGACTTTCAAATGTTTTGTTATCAGAATAGTTAAGTTCGCACGTGTTCTTTTATGTTTTATGTTGTAAAAGACAAAACGAGTCAAAATTCAGTGTACTTATTTTTGAATAATTTCAATTTACCAAACGGCGCACTTATTGTTTAAATAATAAACGTTTTCATGTTGCATACAAAAGTAAATTGACCACATATGCATTATCATTAAATATATGATTATAGTCCATTAAATAAAGAAGAAAACTGTTTAAAATAAAGTAAAGCTGTTACTTCCGCAAGGGCGGTTTTTATAATTGTTAATGACAATCACTAAAGTAAAACGATTACACCGATAACGAAAACATAAACATAAATAACATTATGAAGACGTGAGTAAACATATTCGGAAGCTACATTGTTAAAGATATCAGTGTTAGGAAAACGATTCTGTGCTTGTCTCAATTCTGAGTATCTAAAAAATTTTGGCGGTACATTCATCGGAATTGGACCTTTCGATCCAAAGCTATCGGCAATTATGTGGACTTAGTACGAAGGCGCAGACGGGCCAGATTCAGAACTCTAGGTCAAAAATTTACCACGTAGTTTGAAAGTCAAACGAATCCTAGCTGGGCNCTGAGATTGGAATAAGCATGTTTAGCCCAATAGTTTGTTTTTAAAATGTGATAAACAAGTTAATGACCCTACGCAGACTTTAAAAAATTCTTCGGAACCAGTGTGTGATAATCCTGCTATACTAATTCATAAAAATTAAAGAAATCCTAAATAGGCACAAAACCAACATATTACGAACAATTGATGACATAATAGATAAACAGTACAGAAAAGGTTTCGTTTTGCCATAAGTATCTTATACGAGACAAATATATAAATAAAATTTGAAAACAAAGTGGGTCAGACGGTAAACAAGGGCAATTCAGTGTCCTTATTCAAAAATGAGATAACTCTTCAAAGTGTAGCAACCTACAATAAATAACACATCACTAATTTAATATTGAAGTTAGTGTTATCGGATCAAACTGAAATATTTCATGTATTATCTTTTCTGTTTAAATAAAATAATCAAAATTTAATAATATGTCTTCAACTACATTCTTCATGTAATACATTCTTCCTTTGTCTACTAATATACTTTTAGTAAGTGATAGAAATACTGGTGTGCATAATTAAAATTTTTTCTTTGTTGAAAATTAAATAAACTGAAACTAAATAATTTCAAAGAATCTGCCTAATATACCTTAAATACATATAATTATTCTTTTGTATAAATTTATTTGTTTGTTTCTTGCATATTTTCTTAATGATAACATTAATCTGTACTTAACACTCACCTTCAATGCTACTCCTGTTTTCCATTTTTTTAAGAAAAAAGATGACGAACTCACTGAATTAGCACATTATTAATCAAGATAGTAAGTACTTTTTCCAAATTATTAGACAGTCGGCATATTTACGTCTCATTTCAAATTATTAATCTGTTTTAACACAGGCATATAATAAAAATTAGAAGAAGCGCAATGATCTAACGTTGATGCACTGTACACCTACTACTATTTGTGCTTAAGTTTATCAAATACATATCTACTTTTACGAATTATCTATCTCCCTCCAATAAAATAATAAAGAGAAAGTAATCTTCAGCCGAAGTAATAAATCACACCCTTCTTTATTTTACCAGAATTAAATAATTTTAATAAGTACATGCATTTAAATATATTCATAAATATCATCCGTTTATCATTTAATACCATTATGTGTATAATTTATACAGTATTTTGTATAAATAATAATTAACAATACTTTATACCATAATTGCGCCGACTTACTTCATAGTCTATTTGTTTTTGCAAAACATTTTAACGTAGTATCACGAAATCTTTTATTGTTTTATATACCTTCTTATATTATTATTTATCTAGTACATAAACCAGAAATAATTTTGTTGCTAACGTTAAGCAATTGTTCATGGCAAATTGTTAATTAATGTGGTGATTAAAGACTACCTGTCATTAGGTAAAACGTAAACGTGTTAGGAAATGTCTAGGGGTTTTCCACGTTTTCATTTACAAAAGGTCGATCGTTAGCAGACTTAATCGATAGTTATTTATTTGTACGTAAAACGAGAATTCTAATGAAAAAAAAAATAATAATAATACATGCAAATGTGCAATAGAAAATTGTCTTTACAATTCAAACAAAACATAAAAACATTAATTTTTAATTGCCAACAAAGTTGAAAAAAGATACTTATTAGGAAAAAAATAATTAAAAATGTTTCCACCTTCTAAAACTAAACAAACGTATCAATTTCATTTATGATTAACAAGCAACTTATGCTAAAACATTAATAGTACCACATACTGCCTTTTAACATTTTTTTGGTTGTTTGTATGGCAGTGTGTTTGTAGTCAATTAGACCCGCTTTTCTTTAGAACTATAAATAGAATTAAAACAATGTGATACACATATATAATGAACGAATAAATCTTTATTCATCAAATTAATACTACTGAAATTTGAAACTACGATACTTTCACTGTCAAAATCCTTTACGTAGAATTTGAGGAAATTGCAAGTCAACAAATAGAGAACAAGGTCAGTGTTTAAAGAAAGCTTGTTAAAATTTTCTAAAATTTTCGAACCTTAAATACATTTACTGCTAGTAATCTGTATTTCAATATAGTTTAATAGGGGAGCGATGTAGATTTCGTTTGAGTTCATTAGTAGTTTTCTTCAGCTGACGTCATGTGACGTCACATATCACACAGAAACGCATTCATCAAAAATGAACTATTGGGCGTCACGCTAATGATATTTATTAAGGGAGACATGCCCATTACGTCTATAAAATATTTTTTTTTATGTGAAAGGAAAATAAAGTTTATTTTGAATTTATAAAAAGTATGATTTTGTTTTTTGAAAAAGTACATTTACTGCTGTCTTTCACGTATTGCATATTTATTTGTAGACATAAACAGTAGTAGGTATTCTTGACAAACAAGTGCATTTGTTCCTAATCGAATGTTAGTGTTATTTGAAATATTCTTTTGCAAATATTATATATAAAAAAATTTATGAGTGCTGTCAGCACAAGGCAAAATAGTATTATGTAAATGAAAGTTAGTATCAGCAATTTCTTATGCTGAAGTTACGATGTTTTGCATACCTATTTACAAACAATTCCTTTAAATTTTAATCATTGAATACTATACATCTATGAAAAAACCATAATGGCCGACATCAGTGACAATGCGACAACAATTGAAAAAGAATGATGGCCGACAACTGCAACAATTAGAAAAGAATGATGGCCGACAACTGCAACAATTAGAAAAGAATGATGGCCGACACTACGTCATAGTGGAGCAATAAAAATGGCCGGGGGCAAAGGGAAAGCTAGTACATATATAAAAAAAATCTGGCAGTATATTGTGTATTTGAAACAATAATATTATGTTCATCCCTTCATTGTATTTGAAGGGTAGTTCGCCTCTTGGAGTCTATTCAGGTAACATTTATACTCTTTTTATATAAAAAAGCGATTATGATACACATTTTTAGAATATGACTGACCAAATCTCTTTTTTCAGGTGTTAGCAGTAGAGCACCAAGGGTAAGTGATTTTTTCAAACGTTTATCGCTAATAATTTTTAACAGTATTGCCCCGGTTATTAATTAATTCTCCACATCTTGATGTACAATTCTCAACTGACAAGATAATAATTTTATCTACATAATTAATTCGGAAATAGTGTTTTAGTAGACCGCAGATGAAAAATGTTCATTAAAAAGAGTGCGGAACGATCGGTCACTCACACTCACACATGTGTGACTTTTACGTGCGTCATAAGAATGCATGTACATATTTTCGTAAAATTTTGCACGAAAAAGTTCGAATTCTTACGTATATATTATTGTAAATAGTATCAAATGAAAAGTATATCACTGCACACATGACTAAAGTACAGAAATGTTTTAAGTAAAATTGTCGCTGACCTTCCACGCGGGGGTCCAACCTCCTTTTTACTTACGAATAAGTAAAATATGCCATATATAGTGAGTAGCATTGGTATGAAAATTAAGGCGTTATAGAATTTACCTTCTTTATTACAATTACGTACTTATAAGATTAAATTAACAGCACTAATTTTAGATAACATAAGTTATAAAAATATCGACCAATTTTAATTATGTATTTACAAAATAATTAAATCTTATCTAATATTCTTTCTGAAAAATTACTACTGCGTTTTAGATTTCTTTTTATCTTCTCCACGTCTCCTTTTATTTAAAGGATTTCTTGGATCATAAATTTCGAACCAATCATCCCCCTTCATGTTCGCGTCTTTGGCCAAAGTAGGTGTCGGTTCTTTAAAGTGAAGTTTATGTGCCAACCTAAACAGAATTACAAATAAAAAATGATTTTTATTTTTCAAATGTATATTTTACCAGTTCTCATCGTCATCGTCATCATTATCATTTTCATTTATTTCCGCAGTTACAGTACTTTCAGCAGTTTCTACATCTTCATTTTCTGATTGTTTTTCCTTAACACTGGACAGTTTCTGCTTAAATTTCTCTAAGAGTTTTAAAGTAAATTGTTCCCGTCCAGCTCCTTTCTTAGGGAGTTCTTTCTTTTGTTCTTTATACTTTTTGTAATCATTATGATACTCTTGAAGGATTTCACTTTTTTCTTCCTCTTGTTTCTTTTCTTCAGTCTCAATCTGATTTTTTCGTAATTTGTTTTTATGATATTCTCTTTTAACATTCTCAATTTCTTTCTGTATTTCTTCTCTGTAAGTTTCAATATTAATGCACTAATCTCATAAATAGAAACATTATAGAAGCAACTGTTAAACGAGAGCCGCAAATATTGCAAGTGTTAACGTGTTTTACTTATTACAACTAATACTAGATGTTTTTTTTTTCTTTTAAAGTCACTGGCATGTTTTAAAAATATGGAATTTTAGAGGGCCCGCAACTACTAAAATTAGTGCCTACATTATAAAATTTATCAATCAAAACATACTTCTTCCGTTTTCTTTCTTCTTCTGGATCTTCATCCTCAAAATATGACCTCTTAATGGAAGGTTTCTCTTCTTTTTTATCGCTTTGTTTAGAATGAAGTTTATCCTCGTTTTTAATATCCCTTTTCAGTTTTTTTCTTATCTTTTCTAACTGCACTAAAGGATCTGATTCTGTTTCCTCTTCATTTCTTTCTGTTTCTTGTACCTTTTCAATAGTTTCAGAACTAAGTTTAGGGTCATCTAAAAATGAACTATCATACAGAAAAACAATATGAAATTGATATTTCTATACACATACCTAGAATATCATGAGTAGATTTTCCTTTTCCTGCAAATTTTTCATTAACTTTTACATTTTCTTCTTCGTCTTCTTCAGCTTCTTCACCAAATGATAGCAATTTAAAATTCCTGCAATAAATGGTCACAAGTAAAAATCACATTTACTAAATTAGTTCTATCTTCTTACTTCACACCTGGTACTTTTTCCTTCTTCTTCTTTTTCTCTTCTTTTACTTCTTTAATACGTGGTACAATATCTGGAAATGGATTATGCAGAACTTCTGTCTTTATGATTTTGTGTGGATACTCTGGTCTCTCTCCTACAATTAGTCCTTCTTCCAATTTAAGCATATTGAAGAGAGTTTCTCCTGTTACTTTTCCAAATAAAGTGTGCTTATTTTGTAACTCGGCAGCAGGGCCAAGAGTAAAGAAAAATTGTGACCCATTGTCATCTTTGCCTGCATTTGCCATGGCCAAAAGACCTCTTCTTGTAAAACGAAGTCTTTGATGAAACTCGTCTTTAAAAGGTTCTCCATAAATTGATTCACCTCCAGTACCATCACCACTAGGATCCCCTCCTTGTACAATAAAGCCTTTTACTACTCTATGAAAAATAGTTCCATCATAATACCCTTCCATGCATAGTTGAATAAAATTACGGCAAGCTTTAGGGGTCTCTTTTGCCCATAATTCTACATCGATATCTCCTACAGTTGTCTTAAGAAGTACCTGAAGAAAAAGTTATTTAAACAATATCATACTGTATGAAATATAATTAATTACCTTTCCTGATGTAGGTGGTTCTAAAATATAGATGTTACTCATCTTTAATTAAATTTATTTATAAAACCACACAAAAATTATACATATAACAGGAAACGTCAAACTTTTAGGTTACAAAATTTGTTTACTGATTGTCATCTGTCAAGTTTGGCATCTGATGATTAAGAACTTTTAGCCAACGATTTTTCTACAATAAATTAGGATAATCTTTATTCTATAGCGCTAACAAATGCCTATTTAAAAAATTTGATTATGGAAAATATTTTTTTTAAGTCATTCTTATATATATAACTTTCTATTGTGTTATAAAAAAATCAATTTCGGAGCAACGGTGTTTTCATAGGGGAGGCAAAATTTACAACTCTACCTAACATTTGCAGCTGCCACTTATACATAGTGTAAGGGATAGCTTTTCAATAACTAAAAGAGTATGATCTTAATAATCTTAACAAGGTTTTTGTTCATAAAATTTTGTTTATTCAATGAAACCAACTTGAAATTTGAAGTAAAAAAAGTTTTATCGTGTATTTCGTTGAATAACATTGAGTAGCTAAATAATTTGAAAATTATTCACAATAACAGGAGTAATAGGTACGACTTTCTGGAAGAATTTCACAAAAAAGAATATATTTAAATTATTGTAGATTTGTTAGTTGATATCCTAGAGTGGGCCAGGAAGCTTTTAAGGTGTTCCTGGCCAACCTACACCACACTCCCCTCCCCTCTTTGCTGTGCCAATAGATATTAATGATAAATAAAAATAAGGCACCAACTAACGTAATTGTGAATCATCTTTTCGTATTTTATTCATGAATAAAATAGTGCAGAATTATCATTTTCGTGATTACTTCTTTATTTAAAAAAATTAAGGTCACTTGTAATGTTGCTTTTTAGTTTTCTAATAAAAATACAAATTTCTTCAACTGCATTTACTTACATATCTTTTTTGATCAACTGCAAATACATAAATATTTTGTCTAAATTTTACAATCAATACCATGCACAGTAAGACAGATCTGTCATCTTCAAAGCGGGGCAATGATGAGAACAATTTTTCAACAACCAATAAAGATAGAATAACGAAAATGGCTACAGAGATTTAATAATAATAAAAATAGTGTACAATAACATGCAGTATTTACAAGGACAAACCAAAGTCTGAAAAAAAATCGCCGTTGCTTTACTCGGTGATATTACGATGATTTATTTTTGACGATTTCGTTAAATCAAGACAGATGAAGAGTGTTTTTCCAAGAAATAATTATTTAAAAGGCCAATTAATACAACATAGAGTTACAAATTTACGATTGCGAGTATAAAAAAGTTGGTGCGACAGAAGCCACTGATAACACACGGCTTACAAGAAAAAGCGATGTAGTCAATTGTCCAATCAATACTCGTCCTCTTCGCCAGGTAAACCTTCCGCTTCATCCGGAGGAGCAAATCCTTCCTAAAATTCACAAACAAGACACTAAGCATTGTAATGGAAGTATTATCTCTGTACATTTAATTTTAATTTTTACTAAAATTACAAAAAGAGAAAAAACAACACCGTTTAAAAAACACGTCACATTCTTATTTAGGATTTTGAAAGATTAATATTTTCAATACGCCACAACTTTTAAAATAGGCACTGAACGAACTAGTTTTAAAGAAAAGTTATAGAGGAAATTTTTCAAGATAAAAATATGCCCCCATTATTTTTGATTTCGTTAATTGCTAAATACAATTCCTTTATTAGAAAGCATACCTCTGTTGCATAGAGAACATCCAAAATCTTTTGAATGATCGGATTGTTTTCATCATTTTCCTGGCACATCACCTCAATGTCTCTCAATTTACCAAAATAGAAGTCCCTCTCTTTCTCCAAACCTTCAACGCTCATCTAAAAATACAATTTACATTTACTATTCTACTTCTGTTTTGTATGTAATAGTCGATTATCTCAAATTATTACCTTTAATTCCAAAATTTGGTTTGATAACTCTTCTATTTTGCTGGCATTTGCGTCTCCACGACTGTTCACATTCGATAGCGGTTTCGGTTTTGCAGCAGCGTTCACCTTGGTCGGCACTAAAATTTCAGAAAACGCTTATAACTTAAAAAACAATTTTTAAATTAACATTATTCTAGCATTAAACTAATTTTGCACTTAAGCTGAAATTTATATAAAACTGTAGTTTATGAAATTATTTAATTTGTCACAGATCGTTAGAGTAGGGTTTCATCTAACATTGACTCTTTAAAACCATGCAATTTAACCCCCACCTAAAAATTAATAACTAATACAAGAAAGACGTGTATACATATGATTTAGATAAGTGGAAATAATATTGATAATGCCAATTAGATAATATCCAAATTTTCTGTTTGGCTCAATCTAAAATATAACATGCAACATGGAACATGATTAACAACAGTTTTTGACAAACACCTCTGACAGACAATACGTGATAAAAAATTACCCCTTTTTAATATCAACACATACAATGTTTTTACTATTTTTATAGTTACACAGAGTAAACAGAATGGAGAAAACGATTCTTACTTTGACTTCTTTGCGCCGATAATTCTGAAGATGGGGGGCCTGTTGACACTATGGCTTTAAAATCAGGAATTAACAACACACATAAAACAAAAAAAATTGCAAAGTTAGCAATGAAAAGTCTAATCCAAAAATTTTATCTTTAAATATTATTAGAGCAACTCAAGGTAACACGAATTAATTAGTTGCATATAGGCAGTTGATAACGTTAAAAATGAAGTATTTCAAATTTATCGATATTATTAATAATAATTTAGTGTAATATAAATGCAATGCATTTTCTGTGGCAAACAAACATTCGAAAAATAGCATTCAGGGAATGATTATTGCGATTTCAAAACAAAACTGACAAACAATGGTAATAAAAAAATCAATCAGCAAGCACAAATATATACGTAGAACACCAAAAAATCGCAACGTACTGGCTTTACCAACGGGTTTTTTAGTGGGCGAGTTTAGTTGAGAACGCTTTGTGAGCATCGTGGCTCCCCTCGGCGCCGCCCCGCCGGAACCCCCCAGCATCTCCCCGTTTCGCATGCCCAGTGGGTCATAAGCTTCTCCTTTATAGTTAGCATCGAAGAATTTCTTAAACCATTGAAGGAACTCGAAATTGTCTTGGAAGCGTCCCTTAACCAGCCTGTCTATAGGCACTATCTACCAGGAGGCAATTAAAAAAAGTAAAATAAAATTGCGTGCAAAAATAGTGGTAAAAGAAAATATATTAAAAAAATATGAACAAAAGACTGTAGCGATAGCCTCCAAACGCCAGAACTGCCAACTGCTCTCTGCTCTCAGGCTAAATATTTACAATTAAAAATTGCAATGTTTACAATATTCCGTTAGTTACAATTTTTTCCAAGTAATAATAATGAAAATTTAAAATAAAAATAAATTTAATTTTCTTTTGGGAACATGTTGTAAATATTGCAAAAATAACACAATAAGAAACGTTTGTGTAATGAACATAAGACGATTATGCAGAGTGCGCAGTGCAAATTAAAACGAGCAACGTTAAAGGGTATAATAATAACATGCAAGACAGTCGCTGTACATGTTACATTTTTACCCTGTCTAGGAGTGGCGTGGTACTGCTTGGAGGCCATGTGGTGTTGCTGTGGGTGATGGTGATGTGGTTGCATGAGGCCGCCATGGTCGTGCATCCCCGAACCCAGAGCAATGTGGCCACGGGCCTCCAACGCATTGTACTCATTACCGTCGTAATTCGCGTCAAAGAATTTCTTGAACCACTGCAAAAACTCGAAGTTATCTTGAAAACGGCCCTTTATTAACCTGTCCACTGGAATTACCTGCGGAACGGTAGCGAAAGTACCAAAAACACATACATCGGTTATCGCTACTAATTCAAAAAAATGTACATAATGATGAATAAAAGAATGTTAAGCAAGTAGGTATATGTATAACGGATACAAAAGTATTAACTTATTTTGCCATTTGGAATTTAACTTTAAATTCAGAAAACGCTTCACTGATCATATTATAAGGAAAGGAACTCTATAGGAACTCAACTTTCCTTAAATCAGACTCGACCTTCGATTCATCATATTTATTAATTATTGTACTGCTCAGCAGGGTGTTTAAATATCACAGCCTAAAAAGGAACTCACTGCAAAAAGCAGGAATTCTACTTTTCAGATCATCTTCGCCTTTTAATCATCTTTGCCATCAGTACAAAAATATACCCTTATAAATAAAACTGACAATTATACAGCTATAATACAAAATTTCACTCTTACCTTATCCACACCCATTTTCTTAAACGAGGCCTGTAAAACTTTGAAATTCTGAATATACTCATGTTCTAAATTTGTTCGAAATTTGACTTTTTTTAATTGCACAGAGCCTGGAAAGAGCATGTCCATGAATTGGCAGTAAGCTGCTCCTGTGCATAACTCTTCAATTTTTTGAAAGTGACTTTGAAGACAGTCATTCACCCAAGCTAACATATCATGACGAGAAAGATTTTCAGCAGAAACACTTGTATTGTAAACATTTACAGCCATTTTCCTGTATAACAAAATACGTTTTAAATAACTTTTAAAAATACTTCCCTCTTCCCAACGACATAAATGAAATTGAAATATGAAAGAAAACACGAAAAAAAAAATAAAAACAATGACAATATCGGGCGTCATTCACTACAAGTTAGAAATGTGACTTGAGTAAAATTATAAACAAAATATTTATAACAGTACTTAGTACTTACAATGCTAATTATTTTAACTATAATTTGGACCACAATACCGTTACAATACGAAATTTAATCAAGAAAGAAAAATTCGAAACTGTCAAACAACGAATTTCAGTTAGCAAGGCATTTTATTTTAAAACAAATGCCTACTACATGAAAAAAATCACGGAATTACTGTAATCTAAAAAAAATTCTAAACAAGCAAAGGAAATCTAAAAATATAAATCATGCATAAGGGGTAAAAAACGAAGAATAATACATGTAACCTATTACGACCTAGAGTATTAATATATCAAAGTTACTTGTAAAAATGCTTTTTCTAAACCACAAAACAAATTTAATTTAAATATTTCTTACCTTTAGAATAAAAAATTACTGTTTTTCTTATAAAATATAATGCCGGGAGGGGTTCAACCGCTAAAAGTGACACCGAACACGAAAAGAATTTGAAGATACCAAATAACAAAACTTAAATTTACCAATTCTGATGTTCCATCTAAATAAGTTGTCATGTTGTCCAACATTATTTAAAGTTGCATTCTATTGTAATATGCTGAGGCTTATAATTTATCCTCAAATGATCAACAATATTTACTAGATATTTCATATCGAAATTTAATTAAAAATTTCATTTAATTTGTTATATGGTATAGATGGAAATGTTCTTTTTTATCAATAAAACTTTATTACGTATTGAAAAAAATATAAAAAATAAACTATATCGAAAATTTATTGCTTAATTGATTTCAAAAATCAAAAGTTTGAATTTGAAACAACATAATCAAATGTGACCGGCAATCAAAAAACAGTATATACTAAATATTATTTAGTTTGATATTATTCGATTCAAATAACTATATCAGTTAATGCAGTGAACACTTCCAATTCGTATTATTGAATTTGTAACTGTCAAATTAACCCAAATTATAAATATTATAACCTAAAATTACCGTTAAGTTGCGTAGATTAACAGTATGTAGGAATAAAACAAAAAACTGTTGTATTGCTTTCGACGATGTCTAGGAATCCAAATACTTTGATGACTATCAATAATGATGACCAGTTCGATTTTTTGTTTAAAATAGTACTTATAGGCGACTGTGGCACTGGTAAAACGTGTGTGGTTCAAAGATTTAAAAATGGAACTTTTATTGAAAGACATGGTAATACAATAGGAGTGGATTTTTCAATGAAAACAGTAATGGTTGAAGGAAAACGTGTTAAGGTACTACAATGTTACTTACAACTAGAAACAATACTATAACTGCTTGTATGCATAGAATTCTATCAAGCATTGTGGCTTTATTCTAGCTTCAAATTTGGGATACTGCAGGCCAAGAGCGATTTCGTACTATAACTCAGAGTTATTATAGATCTGCTAATGGCGTAATTATAGTCTATGATATTACAAAAAGGTCTTCATTTTTATCAGTAGCAAGGTGGGTGGAGGAAGTTAGAAGGTACTCTGGAAGTACAGTTTTAATGGCACTGGTAGGAAACAAAGCCGATTTAGAGAATTTAAGAGAAGTAGAATTCGAAGAAGCTGAGGCAATGTGTCAATACATGCCTGAAGTTCTTTTTGTACTAGAAGCAAGTGCAAAAGATAATACAAATATTGAAGATGCCTTTTTATGTCTTGCAACTGAACTAAAGGTAAAAAGGCTTAAAATAGATATTTATAAATTTAAAGTCTCAGGCTATTCAGTTGCATAATTAATAGTTGTTTACAGAGACGTCATGACAATGGGATGTTGGAATTTGATGAAGAACAAACTGTTCGTTTAGGTCAAAGTCACTCAATTTCAAAGTGCAGTGGTTGCAAGAATATTTTCTAATTAGTGGTTTTATTCTATAAAGTGCCTTATTTTACTTTAGTTCCTTACAAATGCTTTATTTATTTAAAGAAATCGCTCTTGAGACTGCAACAATTAATGAGAATCTCTGAGCTACATACAAGCTCATAAAACGAATGTTATCTATGAAAGATAGAGTGTTATCTATATAAACATATATAAATTATATTCA
>NW_020439189.1:110621-113487 GCF_000699045.2 Agrilus planipennis | reverse complement strand
TATCTACATTTTGTAAATTCGTACGGTTTTGTAAAATAAAATTCAAATTAATTCATTATTTATTATTTTTTTCATTAACATTTTTTTACACGTCATTATTTTACATTAAGCGTCGTCTATGTGAAATAAATAAAATAAATAAAGGAATTTACAATTATTTACATTTATATTTTATAGTTAAAGCGCACAGTATCTAGATTAAGTATGACAGTAGTCTATCACATATTATTGAACTTATTAAGTTCAAAGGTAACTTCTGGACTTTTCTCGGGATGTTCTTCCACTTTAGTTTCACTTTCACTGTTTTCATCATTGCTACAATATGAATACCAATTAAACATTTAAAATTTTAATTTACTTATTTCAGATCAAATTAGTTACCAATTTACTGACAATGAATAAAAATCTCATTTCGTTTTATGAGTTACAGTTGAACTTATAATGAAATATCTTTAACGTACTTGTAGTAGTTATGACGTGGTTTAAAGAGAGATTTGGGACAGTCCTTCATGTAAGGCCAACATTCTGCAGGCCCAGATTTACCACTTCCTGCATTTTCTGCATCCACATACTCTTGTAACACTTTTGAATAAGGAGATTTACTTGCTCTAAAAATTAAATTAATTTTTATTGGTATTTATTTCCTTACCTGATTTACCAAATTCAACTTCTAAGATTAGATATTAAGAAGGACCCGTAGAAAACGAAAAAAAAGTTTTTGCAAACAACGAAAAATCGAATTTGATTTCCTGTAAAAGCAGTATTTTTAAGGGAGAGCGACACCGCGCGCAAAAGTTTACAGTATATAAAGTTGCATAACGTAAGGAAACAAAATCTACCAGAATGTTATAATTTCCTAGTTGTCGCATAGACAGTGGCGTAGCTGATAATATATAGATAGCGCTAGTAGTATTTGCAAACGCTTGAAATATAATAAAATTGTTTTTCTGACGTATATATGTTTAAAATTAGTTATATTTATATTTATGAACCAAAAATTTAGTTCTCATTCATTTGAAATCCCACTCGATACGATAACAAAAAAAAAAAATTAGGTCCTAGTCGGAAAATAATGCAACATATTTTTACTATGGTTTTCACTCACGTGAAAAATAACTTCAGTGTTTCTCCCAAAAGTCCATAATTATGCATGGGATTAGCATGTACCTCGCAAATGGCTCGTAGGAGGCACGCCTTCCCATTCATACCAAAATTTTCTAAGAAATCTTCAACCATAATATAGAGTAGTGCCCTTTCACCTCCATGAAATGCTTTTGAAGCATTTGGCGGAGGCTCTGGAGGCGCTCTCTTGCTCCTTCGACGTTTCATAAAAGTCGATATATATGATCCAAGAATATCCATAATTCCACTCCCCATCGATCGGGCTAACAAGGGGCTTATCACACCGTATGGATTTTCATTATCAGTTAAACCCAATTTATCGAAATCGACTGTAATTACAGGCCAGACGAATTAATTGAATTTTTTATTTACATTTATATTTTATAGTTAAAGCGCACAGTATCTAGATTAAGTATGACAGTAGTCTATCACATATTATTGAACTTATTAAGTTCAAAGGTAACTTCTGGACTTTTCTCGGGATGTTCTTCCACTTTAGTTTCACTTTCACTGTTTTCATCATTGCTACAATATGAATACCAATTAAACATTTAAAATTTTAATTTACTTATTTCAGATCAAATTAGTTACCAATTTACTGACAATGAATAAAAATCTCATTTCGTTTTATGAGTTACAGTTGAACTTATAATGAAATATCTTTAACGTACTTGTAGTAGTTATGACGTGGTTTAAAGAGAGATTTGGGACAGTCCTTCATGTAAGGCCAACATTCTGCAGGCCCAGATTTACCACTTCCTGCATTTTCTGCATCCACATACTCTTGTAACACTTTTGAATAAGGAGATTTACTTGCTCTAAAAATTAAATTAATTTTTATTGGTATTTATTTCCTTACCTGATTTACCAAATTCAACTTCTAAGATTAGATATTAAGAAGGACCCGTAGAAAACGAAAAAAAAGTTTTTGCAAACAACGAAAAATCGAATTTGATTTCCTGTAAAAGCAGTATTTTTAAGGGAGAGCGACACCGCGCGCAAAAGTTTACAGTATATAAAGTTGCATAACGTAAGGAAACAAAATCTACCAGAATGTTATAATTTCCTAGTTGTCGCATAGACAGTGGCGTAGCTGATAATATATAGATAGCGCTAGTAGTATTTGCAAACGCTTGAAATATAATAAAATTGTTTTTCTGACGTATATATGTTTAAAATTAGTTATATTTATATTTATGAACCAAAAATTTAGTTCTCATTCATTTGAAATCCCACTCGATACGATAACAAAAAAAAAAAATTGGTCCTAGTCGGAAAATAATGCAACATATTTTTACTATGGTTTTCACTCACGTGAAAAATAACTTCAGTGTTTCTCCCAAAAGTCCATAATTATGCATGGGATTAGCATGTACCTCGCAAATGGCTCGTAGGAGGCACGCCTTCCCATTCATACCAAAATTTTCTAAGAAATCTTCAACCATAATATAGAGTAGTGCCCTTTCACCTCCATGAAATGCTTTTGAAGCATTTGGCGGAGGCTCTGGAGGCGCTCTCTTGCTCCTTCGACGTTTCATAAAAGTCGATATATATGATCCAAGAATATCCATAATTCCACTCCCCATCGATCGGGCTAACAAGGGGCTTATCACACCGTATGGATTTTCATTATCAGTTAAACCCAATTTATCGAAATCGACTGTAATTACAGGCCAGACGAATTAATTGAATTTTTTATTTACATTTTTGTTAGCTTAGAAATGGATAAAAAAGGTTTTCAGTG
>NW_020439189.1:101226-110597 GCF_000699045.2 Agrilus planipennis | reverse complement strand
CCTACTGCTTTCATCCAAGCTTCTATTAGTTTACTTTTTTCTCTAATTTTCCGAATATATTTTTTACATATATAAAACGGTTAGTTTTTATTGGAAAGTAGTTAATGTAGGTGAAGAGTGAAGATCTATGTCTGAAGTGCTATTGCAGCTTTTCACTGAACATATTAACTTTTTATTTGATTTAACTTTAGAAGAAAAATTCGTCGACTTCATCATCAAAAAAAATTTTACTTTTTTAACGTGTTTTATTTTTTTAATAAACAATTTTACAATTTGCGTGCGTAGTTCCTATGTAAATTTTTCCCTCATTCGAGTTATAAATTTTGCCACCAGATGGTGTATGCCCATTTGACGGATCCCAATTGTACACAAATTAATACCATATTAATTTACATTAGTTTCGACAGTACCTTAACACGAATAATTTGAGCGCATTTTTAATCATCAAATCCGTGTAATTTTTACTTTAGAGCATAATAATTACGTGACCGAACATTTCGTCATTCTTACATTTAATAATTAACAAATCGACTGTTCCTACTACTTCAATTATTTTTTTATTAAATGAAAGGGCATTGTAAATTTATTAATTAGTAGTCAATGAGTAACACTTTCCAATATACCTACGTAAACACTGGATAAACTTTTTCACGTTATTATAGTGCAAAATACCTGTGCGACTTTACATAATGCCTCTTAAACTTTAAATTTAATGCTAATTGTGAAACATTCTTCAAAATATATTAACATAAACTCCAATGTATTGATATACATATTTTAATTTATGCTTTCCCTATTTCAAGTCAAAAATGTAAGTAATTCCTTCCGGTTAAGAACTATGTCATGATGAATTTTATGCACACTGACACCCCTACTTTGTAATCTGTATATCGAAGACGCGATAACATCAGGAAAGACAATACAACTCTAGGGTATGTAGTAATGTAGCTGTATTAGCATCTAGCAAAGAGGAGTTATAGATAGCTTTAAATAAAATGGAAGCGGTATTGACAAAACAGTACTGTATGAAAATAAATAAAAGTAAAACAAAAATAATGGTATGCAAGGGAACAAAAAGTAGGGAAAGAGCGAAGTGGTCCATTTTAGGTATCTAGGAAGTCAGATAAGTCAAGACAGAAGGAGTAGTAGGGATTTAAAGCAGAAGAAAACGCAGGGTCGAGTTGCCTAAATAAAAAAAAGTCAGTTCTATGGTCGCGAACGATTAATTTAGAAATTCGAAAAAGATTGTTAAAGGTGTATGTTTGGAGCACGGCGGTGTACGAGTGCGAAACATAGACGGTGGGCGCGGCGGTAAAGGTTAAAAGCGTTCGAAATGTGGTGTTACCAGCGAATGATGAGGAGACCGTGGATAGAAAAGGTTAGAAAAAAGAATAGGAGAACTGAGGACTCTACGTAAGTCAATAAAAAATAGGCGAGATAGGTTGGTAGAACACCTTTTCAGGCATGAAGGTCTAGTAAGATTAGATTATTGTACGCAAATAGTTAAGGATGTAGGATGTTCTAGTTTTAGGGAAATGCGAAGATTAACTCAGGATAGGAAAGAGTGGGGGTGCGTATCCAACCAGTCTTAGGACTGGCGGCCTTATGATGATGATGATGATGATGATGATATGTTTTCGACCTTCGAATATACAGAAATTGTTGATAAAATTAATGATTGATATCAGTGTCGTAGCCATAAGAAAGGGTTTTTGGGGTTCACCCAGCCCCCACCGAGTAGGGAGTTTTTTAATTATGTTGCACTTTGAACTCTACCAAATGTTATCCTCTCGTTTATAACCAAAATCCGCGTCGACAAAATTAAATTCTTAAGGTAAGATTAAGGACTCCTAGAATGCCTGTTCCAAAGTAAATTAATTGCAGTCTTTCAAAAGATGTATAGTGCTAATAGTTATCTATATTTTTTACAATTATTTTAATTCAAAGACTTTCCCGTTTAATTAGATAAATTTAGTATTGTTAATTACTTTCATTACATTTCAAATTTCTAAATTTCTTTGTTCCTTTGTCAAATTCAACTTTATAACATTTCTTCAAATATTTTAGGTCATAAATTCCTTTCTTTTATTATTTGGTTTTACAATATTTCGTGAATATTCTATTTATCATACAGACAAAATGTACGTTATGAATTCAATAATTCTTGGTAGCATAAATGACGTGTTCCTGTCACTAATACCTGGCTCATTGTTAGCTCTTTCATACCTGTTTTCAGAACTTTTCTGTACCTGGTTGAACTCAACACCCTGTCGTCTAAGACGACATTCAGGAAATTCCTACATTTATCTACCACCAGAATATCTTTCAATTAGACTCCACCCCCTTTCTTAGTTGTTCTCTAGTTTTAAGTAAATTTAATGTTGTTAGTTAGTATGCAAGAAACCTTCTCATTAAACACATCAATTTCGCTACTAGTTTTATTTTAATAACATTCTAGTACAACGAGAGTTCATAAACGCAACTTCCGCGTGGTCTCCGGATAATTTTTTATCTCACGACTGCACAATAGATATCATACTTTTTTTATTTGAAAAATAAAATATTTTGCTAAATACTTATCTGGATGTGGAACAGCAGGCATTAAAGTAGAATAGTGAAGGGTGTTTCGCGTAAATAGTACTAAATAACAACAGCATTTGGGTTAAAGGATAACGCCCCATGAAATCCGCTAAGGTCAGAAGATGTTTTACCGTTGTATACAATAATTTAAAATATTCGGCTGTGCTGTTGATATTATAAAATATATCAATTCTGACGATGCGCCAGTTTCTTACACATAATAAGACAAGAAAATTAAACCGGACCATTACCTGCTTGCTACCTACCAGTTCTGAACTCCTCTTCTGGTTACATATACATAATACATTTATTTATTGAGGTTCCATGAAGGTAGGGCACCGGGTCGACACCATACGACGTTTTACTTCTTAAAAATGCAGTTCACGCTCTTTTGATATCGGATCGATTGCTTATCGCAATTTAATCAGCTTGTTCGCGACTTTAAACTAAACCAATCATTAGGAAACTTTTTTTGCTGGGTACATTATGATACGGAAGAAAATTTTGTTAAAAGCGTAAACTCTGTCCCGAAAAATCCACTTTCTCATATGTAACTTCTGAAGTCCTAATTATGATTTGACGATTTCATTCCAAAATAGAAGAGATTTATTCTAACCAAAACACATTAATTATGATAAGAACTCGATTACAAATCGTGAACTGAAAATAGAGCCTTTAATTTTTATAATTGACTTAGCAATTCACATACATTAGTAGTAGGTATTAAGCATACATGATATGGCGATATTTCTTTGGTAAGAGTAACACGGAAAGGCATTAATGATGCCACCCCTTTGGAGGTAAGGTGTAAATGGGTCTTCTTCCCTACCCTCCGGCTTTCCAATAGAGTGTTAGCAAACATGAGAATGAGGTACCCAAAAGTTAGTTAGTTCCTTTGAGATTTGAAAAAATAAATAGTATTCAATAAGATTCCTACAAGAGGTCCGATTGATAAGATATCAGGCTTTAAACTACCTGATTGAAGTATTAGGTATAGGTAAAAATGCAACATGCAATTTTTTAACCGCTGTCTTTGCAATTAATTATTATTAATGTAATATTAACATTTTCAATTTTATTTGTTAAATAGTTTCGAAGAAAATGAATTTTAACTTTTATAAGGGGTTACAACCACCATACTTCGGTAATTCTTGACAGTAGAGTCATAACATTAAGTGTGTGAAGATATTTTAAGCAAATAACAACAAATACACAACTAGAACACGTAATTAAACGCTGGTGCAGTACATATTTGATTATTTATGGAGTTCCATTAAAGTCTCTCTCTTTTAAACACGCATATATTGCTAAATAATATTTAATTTGTTAAAAAAGAAGTAGAAAAATACCAGAAAGCAGATTAACTGTACTCTGTTCACTTTCAAAATGACTAAACCAAACATTCTAATGCATTTTCTTATAAAGCTCATCGAAAACTACACATTTGGTGAACGTATGGAACATATTTTCTAAAAATATCTCGTGCCTCTCTGAAGACTATCCTAAACTTCCAAAGTCTTTTGAACAAAGCCAAACACCCCTTAAACGCGTTCAATTGCGTTTACTGGACTTACATTAATTTAGATGCTATTTATATAAAACGACGGCTGAATTTTCCTGCAGTACGTCGTATTTTTTAAAAGTTGATGCCACCCTTCGATGATTGCATGCAATACAATATCCCTATGTTCGATTCTCAGTTCACCAGTAGTGCATACTAGAGACAACCGGGTCCTCAGTAAAACCACAAGGATTAATGGTTCATGTCTTCGTTCTGGAAGGCTATTCACTAAATATCACCCTCACCAACGTCCAAAACCACGGTAAATCCCGTTCAAAAAGTCAATTAAACTCTAAATCACTGCCGGTTGTTGATTTTCAACGAGAGATTTGAGTTGACACCGTTGAAACGAGCCTCTAATGTTTGTGAACACTAAAAGTCTGCGAGATGACAAATTCATACTAATAAGTTATCGATATGATATACCGACAAGCGATAGAAGTTGCAACAGTTCGGCCATACTGATATATTTTTCTTATCGAAATAACAAATAATTTAGTACAGTAATCAATAAATAATACAAATTAAGACAAACGACCTATCCCAATACAATATCAATTACCTATTTTTATTAGGTAAGTTTTTTTTTATATTTATTAAATTGCTATTTCTGGTGCTGGGGTTTTCTGATTTTTTTCTGGTAGAATTACCCAGCATTATTACCGGATTCGAATCGACTACTCGACCCATCTCTAATGTATACCCAACACATTCAGGGATCTAATCTTCATGGCTGGTAACAAATATTAAATCAGAATTAAAATTTTATAATTGAATGTTTTTTTAGTTTTAAATACAACCCTGTTCAATGTAACCGTTTTCAACAACGCGTACAGTACGTGACTGATATGTTATATTCAATTTATCTTGAGAGTGAACGAAACTATAAGTCATTAAATAAATATGTAACTAGTACTTAGTCGAATGGCATAAACAGAGGAAATAGGTTTCATTTTTATTTGACTTTATCTTGTTCATATTATGCAGTATGTCATGTGTTTTAATTACAACGAATATCCTAATACTCAAATTACTTTTACCTACTTTTGCTTTTAAACTAGGTTCGTTACGTATGAACATTGATAATTAGGAGAGCGCAAAAGTTGAATAATTATATCCGTAGAGAGTTCTTGCTTACGGCAATTTCAAAAAATGCATCTGCAGCAGAGTCTCCCTTAGGGAACATCTCCCTCGTATCTCATGTGGTTACTTTTATTACAGTTGCAGTATTTTTAATTCTACGTTTGTAGTACAAAATTAATCTCATTACCGAACTGTGTCTTTTGAAATTTTAACTGGCGAGCAAAAATTGCCCTGTTACTCTACTAATTAAAGAATTGTTCTTTTACTGACGCTATATTTAACTTCAAATAAATCAAAATCCCTGGGAAAGTCCCTTTACGGGTTACTTTTAGTGAGTGCCAGATCAACTCTATGGAAGTCTCTGGGGTCTACGCAATTTATCTCTTAATAATCTAGTAGATACTCTCGTGTCGAAGACAAGTGCGGTAAACTTCCGGAAAGGGGTGCGTAGCCATATCTAAAATAAAGTTTACTTTCTTCACTCATGATATGTTTAAAATGCGTATTTTTTTTGAAGTGAAACTTCTTTACGCACGGTAGGGTAAGTTCGTTTCATACGAGTTGCTATGTAACGAAATCATTAGTGTCCGACCGAAAGTTCGGTTTCGGTTTCGGTCGAGTTTCGGCAAAAAAACGAGTTTCGGTTTCGGCAGCAAACCTGCCGAAACTACAACCGAAACCGAAGCTGCGTTCGGGAGTTCTCGCACTCTGCTCGGTCATGTTCGGCGCGATAAATTCCATCCAAGCGAAGTATACTAGTAGACATTTCGCATCTTCAAAAGAAAAATGAGTCTAGTCTACTATACTTACTCAAATAAACATCTCTCCTATTTTAAGTATTTTTAAGGCGCAATTAAAGTATTTCCTTAAATGAAGGGTTGTTATGTTGATTTTGATTTGATTATCAATAACTGAAAATGTCAAAGACTGCAGAGCTATGTGATTTAAAGATAAAAAAATAAAACGGACTGATTATAATAACGTTTTCTGTATTTTCTCTCAAAACATGATCCTTATAAAGAAGTTTCGGTTTCGGTTTCGGTCGTAAAAACCAGTTTCGGTCGGACACTAGAAATCATGCAACGGATGTCCCCCCTCTAGTGGGGATCGCTAGAACCGTGAGCGCGCTTCAATGCAACGTTCGTTACAGGCAACTCCGGCATGTATAGTGTAAAATTTAAATTCATAGTGTACAAATAATACCATTAAACCAATTTCTTAACCCCTATCCCGGTATGTTTGTGTGTTTGANATATATTTATATTAATATTTTTCGAAAGTAACTAAAATAAGATGGGTATGGCTTAATTTTGAAAGGTTTTTAACCGATTTCGGTCACTCAGTATTTATATTTGAATGGTCTCTAACTAATTTCGGTCTGTTAGTATTTATGTACAGGGCGATTGTAAAAGTTTCTCATGACTTTATTGATTGGTTGCATTTAGGGCGTTCGACCGAAAGAAGTTAGACTGTAGGTAATTGTATAAAAAAATTGTTAGAGTCAAGGTACTAACGTAACTTATATAAATACGTAAGACTACGTAATATATTCGCTTTTTTCCAGTTATGTACTTGGAATTATTATTTCATTCATGTTTGGTCGTTTTTATTTCACATGCTTTTTAAGTATATTTGGTCAAAACTAAACTAAAGCATTCAAAACACCATTTAATTCTAAATAAACCAAAAATTACATGTCTAACTGCACCGTTACTTTTGATGGTATCTTAAATCATGATACACCGTTTTTAACCAAAAAAAATGGCAGCGTAGTAAAATAGTATCTAGTAAACAAGTATATTATAACTGTCTGTGGCTCGTATATTTTATTTTATCGTTTTAAATTTCGTGTAAGAGAGCACGCTTGTCAATTCTTGCAAATACTTATATTTTAAAAATTTCCATTTTAAATTTGGGAAATTTGCATAATTTATACCGCTAAAGCAGGATAATGGTTAATAATACTTATAATTTCGGAAACATTATGTATATTAAAAGAATTTATACCGAATATTGAGTACCGTTGGAGGTCTTTAAGAATAGATCTATTTTTTTTTTTGTAAAATTAGTCATTTGTTTCTTGGTAATTTTCGCAATGCTTTTGTATTAAATTTTGTTATAAAGATAATAATTAAACATTGAAAAACATATGTACAGTAGACCCTCTCTTCTATAGTATTGTCGTCGCATAACAGAAACCCCTCAACGTAAAAACGAATGTCGATATTTATCGTTGCTATGAATCTCGGCGATATTTTTGGTATTAGCACAGTTTTGTTAGCTGGAGAAATTTCACTTTACAATTAGATAGACATGTACATATTTTTCTATTAAAACATTTTCAGGAAAAAACCCAGTTTGTACGAACAGAAAAAGTCTAGTATGCCTACAATATTTTATCAGTTTGCATAATCCTTTAAAATTATAGGTCAATCCCTAATACCCTATTTGAACCAACAATACATCGATACACCCATTATGTATTATTTAACGATTATGGTGGCATATGTATGCTTACTAAATAATGGATTTCAACGGTAACCCATTTATTTATTAAAATAATAGGGTCTGTTACTCTAATCGACATGGACCATTTTAAATCCTAACATTACTGATTATTACAAATAAAATCAGAAATAAAACACTGGTGAATTAATTGAGCTTTTTTCAACTAGATGCTTACCAATATTTAGCTTGACATTGTTACATCGAATTAACTTCTATTGTTGTTTTAAAATTAGTTAGTAAAACTACATTTAGATAAAATGTGCTATCTTCTTAAAATGCGAAACATTTAAAAGTTTTAAAGGGGAAATACGTGAGAAGAATTATTTTGAAAGTTTATATACAGGGTGTTCACAATGTAATGTAGTAATCCAATAACAGCGACAAATATTAGTCATTTACAATTAAATGAAAAAGTACATAACTGTAATGAAAGTGTCTTTTTATTTTTCAAAGGTGCATGCAAATATATAAACTACTTTTTATGAATGTGTTAAAATTATGACTTAATTTTTACTTAAGAGAAATCAGCATTTAATAAACCTTTTTACTATTTATTAGATGTATCTACCTAATATCCTACAAAAAGAAACTTAAGTAAAGTATTCTTATAGAACATTCGTTTATATGTGTCCAGCTATTAAGGAAATACATTTTGAAACGGACTTAATAAAAATATAAACAATTAGGTCACTGTTTTGAATTATTTTCCAAACGTAATTTTTACCATATAAAACACAAGTTACATACTTGAACTACTTTTTATTATAAACTACATTAATATATCCTGTATCATCAAACAACCGTCTGAATCATAATCGATTGACGGTTGCTTTACCAATTATTATGCCATCGGAAACATGAATTTCTTTAGAGCGGGAAAGAACTGATTTTTTTATACATTTTTTCAAAAATAAGCCATTTTAGTTTCTATTTTCTTCTATTTTTTTAGTTCCTGTTCAGAATCTAAGGTAACACATGAGCACTAACACATGAGCAAAAAGAGTTTATTTTTAAATAATCGACATCGACGTTTCGCCTTTTAGTGTAAGACTTTCTCAAGGTACGTTTTTGCGTCAATAAACCATTGTTTTACCAACTGTCTATCATCTGAAAACAACTATTTAAAAGTCAATAATCTACTTAAAAACGAGCATGACAGTAAAAGCAAAACGTCGGTGCCTGTTTTTTTAAAAATTAATAAACTCGTTTTGTCCCAGTACCTATTGGCATTTGATCACGCACAAAAAGGACTTCAGATATTTGCTTTGACGGTAAACGTATCTTTAGTAATTGTGATTTCATTCTGTAGTAAGTGTTAGGCATTATTTATGTAATTGTAATTTTCTTTAATTTGTAAAGTATTGTAATGGGTCTACGTCAGCGGTCGGGGAACTTGTTTAATCATTACCCCAAAATATCTTTGTGTAAGTTGATATTACCCCATGGCGAAGAGCAAAAAAAAAAACGAAATCGCCTCTTTTTAGCATCTTTCATATTATAGCCCCATGATAATTTTGAAAAGAAAACAATAACTAAAAATTTAATTTAGACATCATTTATTCAATTTATCAATGTAATACCTAGTAATACATAACGGTAATAATAGTAATATATGTAATATACAGTTGAGGAAAAAAAA